>NC_092207.1:97429632-97503313 GCF_043381705.1 Parasteatoda tepidariorum
CTATTAAATGTTTTCATATATACAGTGAGTGTATTTCTTAAAATATTTAATGTGCAAACATTTGATATATTTTGTAAAATTACCATCAACTTTTGTAAAATTACTGTCCCAAATATTACAAAATGCCAATAAAACACTATAGATAGTTTTACTTGAATAAAATATAACTTCTGGGTTGCAAAGAACGCAAGTTCTTAGCGAACAGTAAATTTTAATTGCAGTACCATTTATTTTAGGGTCACTAAACTTAGTTTAATTTTCTGTGCCAGGCCAACAGGTACAAGAAAAAGAGGATGACCAAACCTAAGATTTTTAGACTGCCTTGAAAAGGACCTACAAATTTGAAAGATAATTAACTGGAGAACCTTGGATAAGGGAAGAATGTCTTGGCATAGGCTTGTTGAGAAGGCCAAGGCCCATCCTGGGCTGTCGTGCCAATGAGAAGAGAAGAAGAAAACTTAGTTTAAACTGAAAAATCTGATTTTATTGATTCATTTAAGTACTGAACTATCAGGCTACCAGACTTGGATACAATGGAAAATTTTCTGTGAACACAAAATCTCTATTAAAAATATTTCTGCAAGTAGGCTAATTTTTTTTGAACCTTTATAGTTATTGTATTATTATTTATACCAATCAAGTGCAATGATGTAATCACGGGGGAGTGCAGCAACGTGAAGTAGAGGATTCTCATATCAATTTCTGCGACGTTGACGTGTTGGTTGATTACATGGTAGTGATTTTGGCAGTTTTTTTGTTTATAATGAAATCTACTAAAAAATTCATGAAAATTTTGATTATGAAAAGAAAGTATATATTTCTTTGTATATATAGAAATAATGTAGAAACACTGATTAATTAAAAAAATTTAACTTGTTTATTTGTGCTTATTTCACTGTTATTATGTTTTAGCATGGTTACTCACATTTTTACATGAATGTTTTTGTGATAAATTGAAAATATAATCCTTTGAAATTTTTATTATTTTCTAGTGTTTCTTTAAAAAGGCGATTCAACGTTAGAGGAATTTTTACCACTTTTCTCAGGCAAAATTTAACGTTTTTGGAACAACACTCAACTAGTAAAAAATCTAGTTTGATTATGAAGAGAAAGTAGATATTTTTTGTGTTTATTCCATCGCTATTCTGTTTTAGCATGGTTACTCAAATTTTTAAATGAATATTTTTGTGATAAATTGAAATATTCATTTGCAATTTTTATTATTTTTTAGTGTTTCTTTAAAAAGACAATACAATGAAATTTTTAAATGAAAAGAATTTATTTAGGTTTCTATTATACCTATTAAAAATGTGGTAATTTAAATTTATTATCAAAAATAGGTATGGTTTTCTTTGTGCTAGTGTTAAAATTATATAGTAATATTGATTCATTTAAAAAAAAAAAACTAGCTTATTTGTGTCTATTTAGAATGGTTACCTTTTATTATGTAGTTTTAAATTAGTATATTTTGTAAACATTTTGAACTGTCAACTTGGGTATTTGTTAATCTTTTATAATCGTTTCTATTTATAGTACATTGTACAATGGTTTAGTACTTAGTTTTGTTAAAACATTATCTTTCTTAATATTTGTTAAGTTATGAAGTGACTTCAACAAAGTTTACAAGAGATGTCTTCAAAGAGCTTTTGATATCATTGGTTGCTGCAATTTTCCTGGGATTTGGAGTATTGTTTCTTCTTCTTTGGGTTGGAATATATGTTTAATAGGTAATTTTTTTCTTTTTATAAATCAGTGTTGTCTTTATACATTTCACTTTTATATTTGACATTTCACACAATGCTTTTCATATTTCACACAAAAATTCACATTCAAAACTCCGAACAATTTTTTTTTTAATTCTATGTTCATACAATTAATGTATGACAGACACAGGGCTGGAATTTTTTTTTTTTTAAATATCCCAAAAATCTGGATCGTTTGTTTTGGTTCAAACTAGCTTTTTATAAATTTTTGTAAACAATATGTTGAATAATATTTTATGCCCTTCATTGAAATTAACTTAACCATTCTAAAGTCTTTTATTCTGTTTATCTATTAAATGTTTTCAATAAACAATTTAAAAGTATCCACTTTTGTTTCTATATGCTAACAAAATAATAAAAGTGAATATTTTTAAATATGTTTTTATATTACTTTATAACTCCTCTTAACATTCAAAGTAAATACTCAACATTTAAAATTTATTTTAGTGAGATGAGTATATTAAAGAGTGATTTTCCCTGTGGTTGTCTGTAATTTAAAAATGCTATATTTCAGTATTTAATTAATATCATTATTTAGCTGTATAGGATTTATAATATTAGTATTAAGTTTTATCAAACATAAATTTTTTTCAATCTCTTGAATATCAATCCATTGATTTCTTGTTCTTTTCAATCCCTTAAATGTAATAAAATTTGAATCAAGACAAACTTCCATGTATTTAAGACAATATATTGTATTTATTTTATATAAATAATAATTTGAAAATACTTTAAAATAAAGGAATTATTAAAAGGTACAAAAATGACATCGGTTGCCTATAAAATTGTAAACTATTTTCTTTCTAGTAATTAACATTAACTAGTATTTTCATTTCAACATAATAGAGTTTTAAGTTCAATAATATCAGAGTTTGTATTGTCCTTGAAATTTCTGATTTTCTTGTTAAAAAATATTGTCCTTTATTCTTAGCTTTTTGTATTTCTTAGCATTTATTTTAACTTTTATATTTCTGATTCTGTTATTCAGAACATCCCATTTTCTAAGAATACTACAGCAGTTCTCAACATAATCTGTTTGAATAATCTTAAGATTTAGGATTTCCATTGAATATCTTTTTATTTTAATTAATACTTCTCCCAGAAAATTACTTTTGAACACAAATGCTAAGAGGCATCTTCACTGTGTTATTATTTCAAAATGTTTGAAACCCCATTTTATAATATCTGATTAAAGAAGACCTGAACTCAATTGCAAATTTTAAATTAATATTGGTATGAACGAATATTAACTAATTGTTGCTGATTATTTTTTAATGCAATAGTTCTATTTAAATTTTCTAATTATTGATCTCAAACTAATGAGTTGCTCAGTGCTCCATTAATAGAATTTCACTGAAATAACTTTTAAAAATCGAATATTTTATTTTTTTGCAATAAATTTTGCCCTTATTGTACTTGAGTAGAGCAAATTAAACCTTTTTTAATCTGTTATTTGACCTTTTAAAAGTTGTCTGGTAAACATATACTCTACCAAAAATGTCCTAATTTTTTTTTAATGAGGTCTGCAATTTGCTTATTAACACAATGCAGCATTAAATAAGAGGAAATACAAAGAAAATATTGTAAATGTAGGGTGACCTGGGGTAATTCCTGATCAAAAAATGCAAACATCTATTTTGTGAAAAAACTATTCAAGATAGAATTTTAATATTTACTGGAAGTTTGAGGCTATATAAGGTGAGTTCTATGCCACCTTCTTTTGTTTGAAAATCTAATTAGAATTTAAAATATTTTAAATTTTTAGTGATCAGGAATTACCCCTGGTCTTACCATTTCTGGGGTAATTCCTGATCACTTTTGGGGTAGTTACTGATCACCAGTTTTTATTGTGAAGGAGCTGTTTAAAAATAATTATATAATGGTAATTAACAAATAAGACGTCAAGATCAAACAAATAAACCAAAAAGATATGTTTAATCAACTAGTAAAACGATTTATTTAAAAGTAAGAAGAAAGATTAACACTTTAAATTTTCCAAAAATCTTTGCATCGTGCCATACATTTTAGGCAATCAGCCAACTCATTCTCGTGTTCTGCTGAAATATAAGAGTTCCCACATGGGTTAATTTTGCTGGATTTTTTAACTTCATTAAGGGATAGTGTAAAGTTAAGTAAGGTATGTCAACAGCTCTGGCAGCAGCTCTCACACTGAAATTTTCATTTTCAATCATTAAAAGAAATTCACTAATTTTGTTTTCTAGAAGCTTAGTATCCTTTTTAGGCTTATAATTTCTCACCATATTTATACTAGGCTAATTTATAAACTTAAAAATTATTCTAACAATGTACACACATAAAATTAAGATAGAAGCAAGGTAAGACAAACCAGAAATGGTGCAAATCAGAATACAGTCTTGTATACAGTTAAAAACAAATTTTGTGATGACAGTTAAAATATATTTTGTAGATGTTCCACTTAATAAATATGAACTGTTATTTAAGAAAAGACAATTAGCTATTTATTAGCTATTTTATATACTATTTATAAGAAAAAATGACAATGATCAGGAATTACCCAGTGATCAATAATTACCCCATCTGTAGGGGGGCAACATTTGATGCAGTTTCTTATAATCAATTATAATGTTAACAGTAGATGTAAAACAATTAAACAAAAGTTTACACTACTTTTATATCAAAGAAAAAGAAAGTAACTCAAAATATTTATTATTAAGAGAAGGAGGGGGATCTTTGCAGAAATGTGCACATTTTGAAACCCATCTTTGAAATGGAAAATACTGAAAGCAGTTTAAAAGATACTTATTTTGTTAGATTAAGCAAAAAACTATTATTAAGTAAATGTAGTTATACTTTAGTAAAGTGTACAAGCATTCTTGTCCATGTCTCAAATTTAAAAAAAATTGTTTTTTTTAAAATAAAACTTAGGTGATCATTATTTACCCCAGTAACAGAGTGATCATGAATTACCCCGGGTCACCCTATTCTGAATATTTTTTGTTAGAATTGTTTTCAAATATTAAAAATGCATTTTAAAAATATTACAGAAATGAACAAAATTGTACAATGCAAATTTTTGTCTCTGATAATTGAAATATTTAAAAAAAACATAAATTGAGAAGTTAAATATAAAACTTAAACAAGCAATTTATTTCCATTTATTCTTTTGATTGTAAACAAGCATAATGTGTTTTTAACTGGATATATAAAAAGTTCTCTAAAAAAAGTTTCAAACTTTTTTAACTTGTTCATAATTTAATTACATTATTTAACAAATTTTAAAAGTAATTAGAAAATGGATTTGATGTTTTATTTTACATATAGCATTTTTGAAACATTTTTTTTGCATCAATTTATTTTTGAAGCTAATTTTCCAAGAAAGTTATGATATCTAGACATTTAAAAAGTATTTTTAAAGAGATAAAAGAAAAAATTTTTTTTTTTTGAAATTTACTTGTTAAATACCCAAGCTTGGCTTTTTTTAAAAAAAAATTTGGTTTAAACCAACCAACACTGGACAACAAAAGAAAACTGTAATTCAATTCTTCCTGAAATGAAACTTAGGGTTTTTAATTAGAAACAAAGATAGTTTTAAAAGTTTTTGAGCTGTACTAAATTTCAATGCTGTATAGCTAATATATTTATAGCTTATGTTACGGTGGTTTACAGACACAAAACTACTACTTATCAATTTAACCTGTGATCGTTTTATTTTATGCATATATTGTCGAATTAATTTACATACCTCAACTATTTAAAATACTTAAATTAACAAAGCTTTAATCAAATACAAATTTATATAACAAATTAAACTAATTAAAAGGCTTTGATTAGCAACAAATAAACTAATTGGCATGGAGAGAACTTACCCATACTGATGTTCATATTGGAAGTTGGTGAACCTCAAAATTACTCGGTTCTACTCTCTCTACTACTACTGCTACTGTTTTTGTTGTCTTTTTTTGATCTTTTATACTAAACTTTTTGCTAGATAAAACTATTGCTAAATTCTGGAAAGGTCACACAAGAGATCAAACTTGGACTATAAACTTGTGATTAACCCTTTTCGACACATATTTCTTAACTTTAATCTAGAGTGTTTATTTGTATTTGCTTAAGTTCTATGTACTAATGGAAGTTTCCACAGTATTTTAAATCTAATCAATTATTTTGCAATTTACGATAAATCTATTTTAAATGTTTTATTGTGATTCTGAATTAAGTGACGATAAGCGTCACACTTAGAAATTGCGCTATGTGTAGCTTTCTAATATTCACTTAAGGCAATTGAAAAGTAAACCATTAATATATATTCTTAGTGGCTGTTTATTTTTATATTAAAAAATGTGTGACATATCTATAATTTTTAATACGTCTAAAATGTACATTCTTCCTCTCCAATTTAAGTACATTATAACAGTCAGAAAAATAAAATGTACACTTTTTTAAGCTATACTAAGTATATGTATACATATTTTTTTGTAACTTGGCTATTTATGGACAAGGATTACTTTTGTGTAGATCTTTACTTTACATTTGTGTAGATTAATAATTGTATCGATTCATTTCAGATTTTTATATAATATTTTCTTAATATTTTGTATCTTATTTCATTTCTAAAATTTGTTTTCCCCCACTCCTATTTTCTAAATTTAACTAACCCTTATTTCTTTTAATTCCTTTCTTCTCGCTCCCGTCAAAATGAGGTGCTAAAGTGTTGCCCCCTTTTATTGTGGCTATGTTTATTTCTCAATCTATATATTAGATGTCAGTACAAGACTATTTGTAATGCGTTTAGAGATAGTTTTTTTAAACTTTGTGTCAGCACTCATCATCGATTAGTCTAAAAATTAAAAATGAATTGAATACATAAATTGTACACATACTTAGTTTTATATAATTTTCTTGAATAAAATCTGCAATTTTCTTTAAAATTGTCTTGTTTCCATTAAGGTGTTAACTATGGAGATAGTTTGTTTTTTTAAAAGAAAACTTTAAAATCTTAAGATTTTAATTTGTATTCTAGCTATTTAGGATTACAAATTAAAATCTAAAGATTCTAATTTGTATTCTAGCTATTTAAAATTACAAATTAATTCTCAAATTAGTTTGATCTTAAAGGTTTGTCATAATTTTATTACCTTTGCATTAATATAATAACTTGAAATTTCCACCTCCCAGTTTAAGTTAGATCAAGTAAATAATAAGTGCATTTTAATTTAATGTTAATCATGTTGACTTACCTTTAGTCATTGTTAACTACTTGCCTTGGCAAGATATTTTCAGATACACTTACTTAAGCTGTTGATTACTACTCATGCAAGGCATTAAATGTTTGATGCTTTTTAGATGTCAAAAATATCTTTTCTATTGTTGCTATGCATTGCAAAACATGAAAACATTTCCCTGCAGGTGTGTACAGCTAGGCACTGGCAAATATAAAAGCCTTAAGTGTGTAGTTGTTAATTAGTGAGACTTAATTAGTTGTTAATTAGTAAGAGTAAAAGCATCTAATGCTCTAAACATTTATAAACAATTTTAGGTTTGTTTTTGCTTTTATCATAATTTTTCCAGCTCTTCAGATAAAATGTGTCATGCTTTAATATTTCTCTTTTTCAGTTGTCTGAAGTCGAGAAATCATAAGTCATCATGGTCCACTGAGTGCACATTCCTGTCGCTTTGTGTTATAAACAAACTCTTTGTATGTAAAAAAATAAATGTTACTTTTTATTAAAGAGCTTTTTGTTCTTATTTTTAAAAGATATTTTTTATAATTAAACTGATAGGAAATTATACTCTAATGACTATATATTTTTTTTTCTTTGCAGTTCTATTTAATTATGTATTCTAATATTACACCCTATTGCACATTACATTGTAATATACTACTTTAAGTTAGACATTCAGTTACTATATATTCTATTATATTGCTATTACAAGTATTGTAACTTACAATTACTTGGAAATATATTTAATATATTATTTTTGCATGCTTTTGTTTGTTAAATGTTAAAATTGTGATTCGAAAAGTTTGAGAATGTGATAAAATGCCGTATTTAGGAGAAAAATTTATTAATATTTTTACTATGAGATTTCTGAAATTTATGATGCAAAATATAAATCAATGTTAATTTTGAATTCTAGCATATTATAATTGTTAAATATAAATAACAAAAATCAAATACTTATTTATGTGAGGGGAGGGCAGTGACCCTATGTTGTATTACCATTCCTGTTGTCCAGAGAATGAAAATTTAATCAACAATAGCAGGTTTCCCCCGGATCAGAGAGAACCGGGAAAACCTGGAATTGTCGAGGAATTTTATTTTAACTCCAAAAATCAGGGAAAGTTGAATTTTTTTTAATACAAAAATCTGGAAAATTTCTATATCATTCCTGGAAAATAATCAGTCTGAAGATTGCCAATAACAGTAATCAGTTATTGAGATTAGAGTAAAATAATTCTAACATCTATTACAATTATTTGTTATAAAAATTTCACATTTTAGTCAAACTGAAATAATCCCATCCACATTTAATGATATTTGTTTTACACAGAAAATCTTATATTTTGCATTACAATTAAAAGAATCAAAGTTTTCGAATGAAAATATGGTTCCGATTTTCATTGAAATTTACCTGGTATACCTGGAAAAGTCAGGGAGATTTTTTTTCTGAAATTGAGTGAGAACCTTGATATCAGGGTTGCTGCAAAAATAAGTTAAGTCATTCTAAATGGGACAGCCCCAGATGGCCTCCAAGTCCCATACTTCTTGTCCATTTTCAAGACCTCAGGTCAATGAAGTATTCTCTGGTTTTTTCCTACTCATTATATGAATCCTTAGATTCGTCATATAACTCCGAGCATGTAACTCCAACACTATCTCCCTGCATTGTTTTTGTCATTTGAATGCTTTTATCTATCATTAATTTTTAGTTCACTTCTCAATTCTTTGTAAGAAACTAAAAATGAAGTATTCTAACATGAAATGAATTTGCTATTAATGAATATACAAGTGATTCAACTTCTAAGAGTATTTTAACCCATTTCGGCCAAAGGTGCGTAAATGTATCATTTCAAGAAATATATTTTTTATTGACACTGTGATGTATATTTTTTACTAATTTAATATTTCTGCTATTTCTGTTCTGAAGACATACATAAAATATTAGTAATTCAATTGGTGTAAACTCTTTCTGTTTTGAAATTTTCAAACTTTCATAGTTTTTTGACTGGAAGTGTTTTTGACTTTTTGAAAATATATTATTATTCCATTTCAGATTAATTACATGTTTTTATGATGGATTAAAGTTGCAACTTCTGTGAATAAAATTAAAATAAATCATGAATGAAAAGTAATACTTTAAGAAATAAAATGGTGTGTTTACGCACCATTAATTTGGTCATTGGTGCGTAAACACACCATTTTATTTCTTAAAGTATTATTTTTCATGCACAAAATTTTTTCATTTTTCATGTCTTAATGAATGTAATTTTAACACATCTCAATGAAAATAATGCCTTATTCTTTAAAAGTTCTATGCTTGGCCTGAAATGCATTCATTTATACTTCATTTTCGAGTACCAAGTTTTTTGTTAATAGTTTTTTCCGTTTTAGTGTATGTTTTAGGAAAATATGACAGGAGCTTATTGCTTGATGTTCAAGAAACTTAAGTTTAGAGATTTATAGAGCAAAGACATTTCAGAATTTTTCCATTCTTTTGATAGGATTAATACAAAATGGTGTAGAGTTAGGAGCAGGAAAAATATTGACTCCAGTGTGTTGGGAAAGTTCTTGTTGGTAGTATTGACTATACCTCACAGCGATGTTACCTTTTGGAGAATATTCAGCTTCAGAAGTCCTTAGAAAATTTATTTTCAGAACTTCAGCCGAAAATTCAGATAAAATTTACACTTTTGTCTAAACAAACTTTGGAAATTTAGTTAACTATGAAGGCAAACCAAAAAGAGTTTTGTTTTCAGAAAATTTCTGATTACGTGTTTCAAAAAAATTCTAAGTTTATCAATTAATCTGTTTTTAAAATAATAGATTAATATATATACTGTAACTTTTAGGAGTAAAAATGTTACTGAAGCAATTTTGATGTGTGTATGAATTGTTTTATGTTTTGTTGTTATTTAATTTATCGTACTATGTCGTTGCTGCAAAAAATCTCCAGCTTTTGAATTTCTGAGATTGGCAAGCCTGCCTTAGTCGTACACAGGTAAATATATCACTTGTCTGACTTTCACCTTTTTTTTTTTTTTTTTANTTTTTTTTTTTTTTTTTTTTTTTTTTTTTTTTTTTTTTTTTTTTTTTTGACAAAATATTAAAATGGGAAAAGTAGAAGCAAAACAATAGGATCAAATAAAAGAAGAAAAAAAAAACACATTCAACACCATTACAATAAAACAAATTATAAAATAAGAAATCTCATCCAATTTTAGCCGATGACGGAATTTTTTTACTTCTAAATATGTGGTTTTACTATTATTTTACTTTTCTGTTCTTAAAATTTAGGAAAGTTAGACTTTCGTCGCGATTTATGTTAGAAATTTTCTTCATAAAATTTGCCTGAAACATTTGTTAAAATTGTTTTAATGTAGTCAGGGTGCTTCGCGTTTTTAAAAAGCGCTTAAAGGTGCTTTTTTTCGATTTTCATTTTTTAAAAGCCCTTAAAGGTGCTTTTTTCTTTTGGTGTTTTTAAAAAGTGCTTAATTTTCTAAAATGATATTTTTCCTTTACCATGCTAACTTTCGCTACGAATTTTGCAGAAAGACACTGTTCACATTGTTCAATTCAACGTTTTCACAATTAATTCAACCCCAATCTATTTCGCCGTATCGTCAGTCCGTAGCGTATAAAAAGGCCTTTCGATTTACATAATTCAAAAATTTTGACAATTGTCAAAAACAATCCCAAAAGTTTTTTTTTTTGACATGACAATTGTAACCAGATAAAACCGTCAACTGTCAAAAACTTTCCAACCCTACCTAATTATATTTTTTAAGTGCTTAAAAATATTCTTTGAGTGCTTGAAAAGTGCTTCAAAGGTGCTTATTTTTTGTTGAATAATTTTGCTGCGCACCCTGTGTAGTGTATGATATAAATTTTTATCAAGGATACATTTAACATCACAGTCATATTGTTCATCATTCAATATTTATTTTATCACATTTAATACAATATACCAATATACAAACGTTTACAAAAGACACGGGCTGATATGAAATATTAAATAAAGGCAAAATCGAAGCCTTTTTTTTAAACTCTGAATATTTGCAACACTTTCTCAACAGTTAGTATATAAGTTATATTTCTTTCATCTATGAATACCAGTCACTAAATAGTCATCTACCTATATTCATCCCATGTGAGGAATAAAATATATAAATATCTATTAGAAAGTTATTAGACTATTATTTGAGCATGATCTAGCTCAATATTTATTCCCTTTTTTGACCAAGTCAAAATTTTAGACACTCACTCACCGTTTTTTTGTGATATCTTCGTTTTTGTATCTATTTCGGAAAATAGTTACGGTTTATAAATGTATTTTAAAGAGACTCGTTATTTGAAAAAAAGAGAAGCAATTTTTTAAAGAATTAATTGTAACAAAAGAAACGTTCTCATAGTAGATTCGACGAAAATTTCATAAATGTAAAAGAAAATCTGTAATTAAGTTGATTAGCTAGTGAACTGTCATATAGAGGAAACTAGAATACAGTTTAAATTTAATTCTGGGTTACCAGAACCGCGCCGTTAGCATTGTACGTTTATTTGGCAAGCTAAATAGCGAGAAATACTGCACGCAATTTAGTTTGCTCGAATGTTCTGCTCTCATAACATAAATCATATCTCCAAAATAAAATAAATGCGAGAATATTTTTTTCCACCTATATCAAATAAAGGTTATGGCCAATATAAATCTTAATACATCTGATTACTGTAAATAGAACTGCCTAATCCCATAAGAAGGTGTATTCTTTTAACTGATTCGGAAGTGGCGCAAAAAATGTATTTTGCAAATAGTCGTAGTTAGAACTGTTTAATTTATCACTGCAGTGCTTTCTTTCTTGTACTTTACTTTTTGGAAGTAAAATAGGCGTCTTAAGTTCACGTGTTAAACCCACTCCGTTACCACGGTATCTACAAATCTTGTCTTTTCTCCACGCCTTCTGTAGAAAGTCTTGTCTATAGAAAGAACTCCCCTTCTCACAAAGTCTAAGGCCGTCTGCTGCTATGGAAACAAGAAGCAGCGCATTTCAAAGCGGGTCGCTTCTCTTCCCCCCGGTTCCCTTTCTCTCGCTGACCCGAACTAAAACCTGCCAAATATTGAGCCACCATCCCTACTCGAAATAGTTAAACTTCGTAACCATAGTAACCGCCCCTGCTCCAGTCGAATGGCGAGGGGAGTTCTTTTTGTAGACAGACTATATATACCACTTGATGATTTCCTGAAACGTAATGATGATTTTCCATAATCATGATAACGAAGCCGTGGTGGCTCAGGTGATAGAGCTTTCGCCTTCCAATGAGGTTAACCGGATTAGAATCCCAGCGATCACTCTGCTCGCACCGACCATAGTGCTGACGTAAAAATATCCTCAGTGGTAGATGGATTATGGCAGTCCCCTTGCCTTCGGGCTAACCGTGAGTGGTTTTCCTCTCCATGTAACGCAAATGCGGGTCAGTTTCATTCAATTTCTCCCTATACTTGAAACAGGAGTTACCTTGTCTTCTGGATTGGGTTCAAAAGTACAAGGAAACGAAGTTGGACATAAGTAGTCGTAAACCCAAAATTGGGTCGGCTGTTCAGCAACGGTTATAAAATCAAATCATGGTAACGGAGAGTGGAAAAATTGCGTTACCTCGAGTACCTTGTCAATTCTATCTAAGAAGAGTTTATATACATAGCTAAATTATTTTGAATTTGCGATACTTTTTATTTATTTTCATCAGTTTTCTCATTAGGATGGGAAATTATTTGTTTTCTTCATCAGATATATTTTGAGTGTCTAATATCACATATTAAAGTTTCGAAATTGATTTGGAATTTTTCTTCACTTCTGCTATAAAAAGCAAGCACCCTCTGCTGAAAAAAACTAAATATTCAGTTATTTTAAGCAGAGCAAATAATTTCTAACGAGTCGAATATTAGCTTTAGAAGAATGAAGGAAGTTTAAATAGCTACACGGTAGTTAAATTTTACGAGATTGCAGCTCATCAAATTATGAAATTTCTATGCCAAACAATTTCCAGTTAAACAAATAAGGTAAATAGCACCTTTAGCTTTTTTAATAAAACAGTAATCAATGGCAATTAGCCAATCAGATTGATTTTACTAATTCAGACACTCATATGAGAGACTTTTTTTTATTCATTATTATTATTACCATTTCAGTACTGTATTTAGCAGAAACTATTTTTAATTCAGAAAAACCGCCAAATTTAGCGTTAAATAGCGCCATTTGGCAAAACCACTTGAAAATGGCTGTCGTAGCCTCAAATACAGAGTTTGCATAAATCTCAAAGATATTTTAAGCTTTACTTAGTGAAGTCAACAATATCAAAACTTAGAATGTTACTTAATTTGGAATGAAATGTTTAATATTAAAATCCTAAATTTTATAAATCAGTTTGGATTAATTTCGTTTAAAGTTGGAATAATTATGTTCTCCACACGTATTCATAGAATTTTAATGATTTGTTAATATATAATTAAGATTTAGAAAAGCTGACAAGTTAATCTTTGTTAATTATTGTTCGTTATGTTTTTATTTCCTTTCTTTGAAGTTGTTTGAATAAAGTCGATGATTTTATTTATTGGTTTAATTATAAGTATGGATAAAAAAAGAATTATTAATCAAAGCAATTATGCCATCATTTTATAAATTTCATATTTGATTAGCACAAAATAAAGTATTAGAAATTAAGATCAACGATTCTTATGTTCATAAAAAATGAAATTGTTTGTCACAACAATTTTTTTTTAATTGTGAACATTTTTGATGAATATAATAAAATATGTTTCTGACAATCGTATTTAAATTTTTCAATTTAAGTAATTAAATCTATTAAATAACTAAGCAATTAAACGAATAGTTTTATAAATTTTGAAAATTCCTGAGTGCAGAACCATTGTCACTTTTAATTATTTTCTGTTTGACAGCTCCATTTTTCCATTTAAATTTTGCTGATATTTTTTTTTTTTAACTTTTGATAAGAACTATACGAGCTTGATTAAGTGATAAGAACTATAAAAAATATCGCATGGATGTCCAAGAATGCCCATCATAGAATGCCAAGAATGCCCATAACATTTTAATGAATTCCATTTTTCTGTTTTGAGGATAATTTAAATTCGTGCTTAATAAGATCTAGCTGCGTATTGATTAAATAGTTTAGGTAGTTAGTCATTTTAATCAAGCCTAATATATAAGGCATTTTAAGTGGTAATTTAATTATGAGGAAACTTACAGATTTTAATGCCAGACAACATTAATCAATCTTTGATTAGTTTTAGAAGAGTTGTTTAGCGAGTATATGTTAAGTCACGTAACTATGCATATATGAATATTTTTGTTATGTTACTTATTGCAAATTGTCACCGTTTTTATAAAAAGTGGAAATTTACTTTGAAAGTCTAAGACAAATTGACAGTCGGAATATTTGGAGTATTTATGTTCGAAGGCGAAAAAAAAAATTTCTAGTATCTACTACATAGATTAGCGATTTAGCATTACGGTAAAAGCAAAAATAAAGCAACCATTAATTTTTTTTAAAAAAAAATATTTTTTCTTCAAAACTTTTAACAAATATATCGCGATTCTTCTACGTGGACTAGTAATTCAGCATAATATATAAATAAAATATTATAAAAATAAGGATTAATTTGTTTGAATTCTTTTTCTTCAAATAATTAAATATCTCGCAAATTCGCTACCTGAATCATCTGATCTGCATAAGATTTAAATAAATTACCGTAAATAGTAAAATCAAAGCAACCACTATTTCTTCTTTGAATTTTTTTAAACATAATTTTTTCAAATTGTTCATGAATCTTTTATGTGGATAAGCAATTCCGCATAAGATATAAATATTGTAAAAAATCAAAGGTTAATTTACTTTTTTAATATTTTTACTTCAAATAATTATCTCGTGACTCTGTTACATGCTCCCGTATTTTATTAGAAGTGTTAGAAAACAAACAGAGCCTACAGCATGTAATAAATATAGCATGAGCATAGATCATATAATAAACATAGCATGAGCATTGAGAATCTTAAAACATATAGATCATGTAATAAAGGTTGTGAATAACGAAGCCACAATGAATTAATTTTAGAATATTTTTGCCTTACATAATTAAAATATATTATTCAGATCTTCCATCAATCTTATAAATCTTTTTTTTTTCTTTGATTTTATTAACTCGGAATATTGAGTCGTCCAAACTTTATAATTGTAATAAAAGATGAAAGCAGGAAATTGTTTACATTTATGCTAACTTTTTAAATATTGTTAAAGCATATCATCACAACATTTCACCAATGCCACAAAGTGCAGAAACATTTAAGTGCACGCACACAAATGCATGAGTTTTAGTAAATAAATTTTTTTCAAATACCAACATTTCCACTTTTTAACCCATGTACGTACAACAGGAAATAGTACATCGAGTCGAATGTGTTACAACAACAATAAACAACAAAGTTTCAAAATAATGAATGATCATAAAACTTTACAACCTGTCAGAAATTATAAATTTTCTTTTCTTTAAATGTGTCGTTTCTTCATGCTAAATGTACATCAGATATCAGTACACTAATTTCATCTATTTTTTGACAACTTTAAAAAAAAAAAAAAATACAATTACTTTTTTTACAACAACAAATTGGTTGAAGTTTTGCGATTCTGTTCGATATAGTTTAACTGGATAGATTTTGGAAGTTAAATAGGAGTATAAATAGTTAACAATAAAATCTATACCGCATTTTGGAAATAATACTTGGCTATAAAAATCAAGTTTTTCAAAATCTCGTTTTTTTTTAAATGAGGTTAAAAGAAGAAAGTACTTACACTGATAGCCGACGAGTATTATGGAAAACTGAGAAAGAGCAAATTGGAATTACAAAGCAAAATTTGCGTTCTACTCAGAAATGAATATGACTCCTTCAGCGAGTCAAAATTTGACTCTATGTTTCATTTCAACGGGATACAGAATGACTAAACATGGTATTTTTTCCTACAAATTTAATAGTTTTATAATTCTCAAACTAATTGTTAAATCTTAAATTTAGACATAAAAATGTCATAAATTCAAATTAGTTATTAAAAATAAGATTAAGTAAAGTTTTATGAACATTCTTATTACCTTTTTTTGTTACAGAAATTCAACAATTAGTTTACAAGTTTTTCACACAAATAAGAGGACCTGTTTTATTTTTAGTTAAAATAGAGATTAAATCATGTTCACATAAAGGGCAAATAATTAAGGACAATTTTTTATTTTAAAAAAAGAGAATTTTATTTAAGCATTTTTTTGCCAAAGCGTAATCACAAGAGGATGAATAATTTTTGAAAATTTAAATAATGTTTCTTTTAAAAAATATGAAAGTGCTGAAGCTGTAAATATGAGAATATCGGTTTCAAAACAAAATTTCTTTAGTTTATTTATTTATTATTTAATCTTGTTCGATTCTGATGGAAAAATAATATTCCACCTGCTTTCGCAATTTTTTAAAACTTCGCAGCTAGATGCATTTATTTTAATTTTATAAAATATTTAAAAATTAAACATAAAAATTAAGATGGGATTGCTCTACTTTTTGAAAAATACTTTTTTTCGAGAGTATTTTTGTAAAAAAATATTTCTAGACCATAAATTTAGAGAAGTAGGTGGTCAATGAATTAAATATCAATAAAATTAATAAAGAGCCAGTTCTTGCATGAAAATCTGGTTGAGTAACACTTTAATTTATAAAACAATTATAATTTTTTTTTCAAAAATATTTTTGTAAATTTAAATGTACCTGATAATTCTTTTTTCTTTCATGTGAAAGTTCTAAAAATGTGTTGAGCAGTGGTCACAGCCTTTCTATTAATTTATTAAACAGTGGTAGGAGACTTGTCCATATTTCTTGATGAAGCAAGATGCTTAACTCTAAAGGCATTTTAACTATTTAAGTATTAATATTCAGTTCTAAAATTGCTTAAGGTTTTATTTTCAAAATTATGTAAAGTCTAATAATTAATTATTTTGTTAGTTTTAGATTAAATTAAAACTTTTGATTGCTATTTTGAAGTAAATTGAGTAGAATTTTTATTAAACGCTGTGACCAATGGCTTAAGTTAATGAATGAAATCAATGGTTAATAATAATAAAACAAATAGTAATAAAATCTGGTATATTACTGTTATCATCACAATTATATATCGAGATGGTGCTTTCTATGGTGTATTAAACCAGGGTTCGTATGCAACCTGGAAAAATTATTAACTGGTATTAATTTTGTTATAAAGAAGCTGAAAACTTCTTAAGATCAGCATTCACTGTTGTATTAAAATTCATTTTCGCTACCGTCGGATCTATATATGCTTACTTAGAGAAAATAAAATATTCTGGTAGCTATAAATATAATAATGTAAAAAGCATTATTCCCTTTTTTTAAAAAATTTTTTCCTAGTGTGTATGAACCCTGTAAACATAAAATCTGAGTAATTTAAAGTGTAATCTGGTTTTATAAGTTATTACTGGTTTGTACTTCGACAAATAACCACACCCTCAAAAACTATCAAAATGAGGGAATAAAAATCAATAAAATCCAGTGCATAATTCTTTTAAGACGCGTATTTTGTAAGGAACCACTTTTCAGATTCTTCCACAAATGAACTGACTTTTGATAATTTTAAATCTCCCTTTTGCTCTGATAGACCTAAATGATGATTCGTCATAGTCTGAAAATTTTTCTCTCTCGCTAATATTAATATATTTATAATTTTTTTAAAAAAATCATTTCAATCAAGACTTTAAATATTACGAATCATCTCTGCTGATTTGAGATCGATGATTTTAGTTTTTAATTGATGGAAATACAGTGCCTTGTGCTCGAGAATTATCTTTACAACTGTGTTAGTTAAAGATATTCTGATGAAATTACGATATTGATGTAATTCATACAATGTAGTTGCATGTAATTTATCGTTTTGTTTTCTTATGTATTTAAAACAGATAGAAAGGAACGAAATATGGAATAAAATGTTCATAATAAATGTTTATGTTATTTTTCGTAATTTGAATACAGCTTTATGAACTTGATCAAAAATTAAAAGTGACGATTCTTATGAATTTATGAAATTCTTCCATTACTAGTTTGTGTTTGACTGTAAATATGTCTTCAGGGAGAAAAATTATCCATTCTTTTAATGAAATATTTGACTTATTTTTGTGTTCTTATTTCTCAATTCTTAAAAAAAAAGTAAAATTAAAGCCAGAAATCATTAGTAAAGAATATTATTTATGTATAAATATAAGCAATAAATGCATAAAGTTATGTATCCCGCGATATGAAAAAGCAGTTAGGCCCATGTGAACACATTTAAAAACATTGACAAACAGCATTGGCACATGCCAGGCCCTTTGGAATGTACACAATATTTATTTACCATGAAAAACAAGACGACAAAAGAAGAAGCACGTTATCCGTCCCGCTTCTTGAGGGGATGCCACATAGCTGTAGGTTTCCTTGGAGCTGAGATCATCTGATTCCAGTGGGACAGTTGCTTGCCGGAGCAATGAGGACCTACGAATATATGTCCGATGGCTGGTGTCTTACCTTCCGATTGAAATTCAGCTACTGTCAATCGCAACTGGATGTTCTAGAAGAAAACAAATACCACAGATTATAATCATGAGCAGCAGAGTACCGTCTTTACGCATGGGCACATCCGGTCACTCAGGAGGCCCTTGAAAATCTTACTTTTTATAAATTGTATTTTTTTTTTAAAACTAAGAATAAACAAAATTGCATTATACAGTTTTAAAATAAATATATTCCACTGTATAAAGTGTACATTTTGTTTTTCTTTCTACAAATAGTGATTGATTAACATGCAAACGACAATAATTTGAATAGTCTATCACCAGGAAAATTTATAAAAGCAACCGAAATCTATTTTTCTGCATTCCAATGGCAATTTTTAAATGTGCTACCAAGATTTAAACTGTTCTAATCTACATAGGCATTTTAATTATTTTAAGGTTTTTTTATTCGAGAAAATAAAATTTTTTTGGTCTCAGCTTTTTTTAAATGTTATTTTTATAATACTTAATATAAAATTTATTTGTTTAGTTACCTGTAGAGCAGCAGCTGGTACGGAAAAGATCATAGCTTCATTAAATACAGGATTTCTGTCCCCTCTTTTAACGGAAGTTTTTTTCTTGCTGATTTTCTTTCCTTTCTGAAGAAGGTAGATTTTCACAAAGGGATCTGTTTTATCAGGAAAAAAACATAGTTTTTGTGAAAAACATAATAAGCCACTTTCCTAAAAAAAATTATTTTAAATAAAAGAAGGGCACAACTAATAAATCATTGTAAATCCCCACAAAAGCAATTCATTCATCAAAAAACTGTATTTTAAATGAATTTAATGAGAAAATTAAATTGTTTATTTAACTTTTCAGGAGGAGTTAATTTAAATCTGCTTTGAAGATCGGCATGTTTTTTTTTATTACATTTTTAAAGAGTAGCTATTATTTTTGAGCTATTATATTTTATCCCTCTTGAAGAATGGTTTATTTACGGAACTGGATTTGAAGAAATAGCAATTACCCCTATTAAACTTAACAAGGCCAAATCACTAACCCTATGACTTTTTGAGCGTTACGTCAGGTGGGAAACCTTAAAAACTTCTAATAGTAATTCGATGTTTCTTAACAGCAATATAATATCGAAAAATAACAAAAAACATAACAGTAAGGATTTTAATGCTTATAGAAATTTGTCAATGTTATTGTCTTTATCAATTAGTTAAAATTTTAAAAAATAAGTTGCAAGTTTTTCAAATTATTTTATTCAACATTTTTACTACATAATGATATAGAATTTCCATTCATGAAATGATCATTATCATCCATCAACATTTCCATCAATTACTCTTAAATAAAAACAATATTTTTTTCTCTCATAAAAATAACATAATTCAATTCTTTTGTTATCATTATTCAACGCATACTACAGAATAATTTCATAAGTTTAAAACGACCTCCTCATCAGAATAATAACAAACAACAGAAATGCACATCTATAAAATAGATAATGTTAGAAATTCGCAGCCGTAAATTGAAATACTATAACCTTATTCAGATAAAAAAAAGTAAATTTACGATCGAGTAGATACACTTTTATTCTCTTGCAACATTGGAATAAAACTTTACATTTATTTTTTTTTAGTTTTAGTTTCTTAAAAAAACCTGTAAGCAGTTTATTTTCAAGCTAGTCTCATTTTTATTTAATAAAGCAGTCAAAAACACGAAAGATACTTTAACTGTTCGGAAGAATTGCTCGTAAAATGCGGACATAAAATCCTAGCCAGTATCATAAACAGCCGCTGTATACTTTTTTACTCTGAGAAATAATCCACCCGTCACTTATTTCTAAAGCCAAGTCTTTAAAGTGACTGCATATTATATTATGTATATTTTTTTGAGATAAGAAGTTTAGTGGATGTCACATAAAAAAATATCATAAATTACTTGTAGATAAAATAATGTGATTTCATATTTTTATTTGTTCGTTTCTTTTATTTTTATTGTTTTATTCCTTTAGCGATAATTGAACTTAATTTGTTTGTTTTGTCAAAGTTTCGCTAATTATGAGTATCCATTTAAGTAAAAAATGGATACTCATGTTTAACGAAACTATTTCCTGGTGTATGTTCCGAGTGAACATTTTGTCAAATGTGACGAAACAACTATCGATACTTCTTCGAGAAAACCAATTTTGTCAAAAATAAAGAAATATTCCGTCATTCTATTTTTTTTCAGAGAAAAGAAGAACTTAGAAGTACCTATAGCATTTAACTTTTCTAATAAGCACTTTATCGTCCGCATCATACAGGTGGATCAACGACACGAGAAGAGCAGATAGTAAATAGAGTTGAGAAACATCATCGTCATACATTTCAGAGTTCGCGTTTTGTCACAAATCGCGTGATTTCATGACGAAATGATTCTTAAAATAGACAAACTACAGCTCGAATATTGCTGAATCGTTAAAAAAGAGAGTTTTATTTCTGAGAGTGCAGAAAACAGTTCACCAAAGTTCAATAAGGATATTTTTTGTTCTCTTTTGCATTTTAATGAAAATTCCTAATTAAAAACATTAAGGATATTGACGAGTGGCATCAAAGCATATTGATTTTACAGCTTATGAAAATAAGAAAATTTATTGTGACGGACAGTAATCCTTACACAATTTGATATTAGGACAATAATAATTACGTTATTTTTTCAAGTTTAATTTGATTTTTTTTAACAAGTACCTGAAATTAGGAATTTCAGATACATATTTTTAAAAAAGTTTGGAACGTAATGTGACAGTATATATTAAAGTTAGTCATAATGAAATTGTGAGATCATAATTTCTCGGTTAAAATGTACTTTCCGAATGTTGATAAACGATCTCCTTTGTGACTAAAAGCTTTCTATACACTGCATAAAGTGATCAACTATTTTAGACTCGCCCATCATCAAGTGTTATTCTCCCTCATTCAGAGGACATTTACTTTCTAACCACGTTTTTCAAGAGAGAGATATAAAAAATGTACAAAGAGTGATTTGAAAGTAAACTCCCTTTCACTTCACGACTCTTTTGTGTGATCGTTTAGCTATAAATTCATCCAGCTTATTGAAGGACCCAAAAGTTCCTAACGATTTGAAAAATCAATCGAAAAAAAGGAAAGATAAAAATGTACAATTTACTTCAGGGGCATAATCTTCGTGACTTGATACACAGAAGAAAAAAACGAAATACAAAATGATTGGTATTTTACCTCCAACAGCAGAAACTGCTTTCGCACTGACGACATGGTAATGCCTGACGCTGACATGTTGGTCAACGCTTCCATTTCAATTTCTACTTTTGTGCTGTTTCTTTTGAGGATATTTTTCTTTTGCGAATGTTTTTCTTTTGTATAGTGTTTAGATTATTCACGATATTCTGTTATTGCTGCTGTTTGAATTATTCGCACTGTAATGTTTTTATCGGATTCCTGTTTGGAAATTAATTTATTTTGATTAACATTTATATCGTTAAATAGCCGACCCAATTTTTTGGGTTTATGACTACTAATGTTCAACTCCGTAGCCTTGAAATTTTGAGCCAATCCAGAAGACAAGGAAACTCCTGGATCAGTACCCCCAGAGGTATTGATTTGTTATGGGAACATGGAGGACTTTGCCACTCGACAGATTTAACGTGCATCAGTCACCCTTTACAACGCGGGGAGTCTTCGGCCAGCGGGGATCGAACTCACGAACTCTTGGACATGGGCCCAGCGCCCTACCGACTAGGCTATCCCGGCCCGTGATATATATTTTCGTCAAATGCATAGTTCGTGCGTAGTCGAGCAATTTCCAATTGAGCAGTTTCAACGAGGACCGGTACCATCACAGGTCACCCACTCGCTCACTGACTGCAGTTAGTGATGCTTGACTTCGGAGATCTACTGGGAACCGTATCTTACTATCAGTCCACTGGAGGACTGAAAGTAAGAAACCGGAAAATTGTACAAGAATTTTTTTTTAATGCGAGCAAGAATTTTGTTTTTTCTTACCTGCAGAATCTTTTTCGTCAGTCCACACCAAGTTTCTTGCTTTTACAAGGACCACTGTTAAGCGTTCAGCAGTTGGCAAGTAACTTAGGGAAAATAACAATTCTCCGTACCCGATAGGTTTCTATAAGATAAAGGCCTCATTTTAATAGTTAGTATACATTACTGTAAATGACACAACTCGATGAATGTTAACACTGTCCCGTGAATGTTTCTCGACAATCATATAGACTCTCCGGGAGATATTCGAAATATATGTTAAATGTCATCATTTTTTACTTACAATAGCGCATGTTGATAATCATCTTGCACTAATAGTGAACGTTGAATCACTTTTTTATTAGACTTCTCACTTACACTGCAAATGTCAACATTCAGTATGGTGAATATTGAATTTTTTTTCTTCTTTTTTGTATATTACTTTAATTGCTCAATTTCCCCCCACATCAGCAAATTTTAACATTTAGCATGCGCAGTCGATGGAAGTTAGATTTAAGATTTTGTTAAATGTCAATATTTCCTGGCATCTGCAATGATCGAAATTAACCTTTGCTCTGTTGGTACGGATGCAAATAAAAATAAATGATGGTCACAATTTTTTTATTACTACATTTACTATCAATGCATAGTGAAAGTCATCAGTCACCGTTGTAAAAAAAAATGAGGTTAGAAAATAAGGATAAAGAAGTATTCTTGACGTAAAGCCACAACACATGTGACTATCGACAATAACCTGACAACGCTGACATTTACCAGATTTCAATTTCTTATGGTAATAGTAATACCTTACCTTATTTTGATTATTTTTGACCTTGACATTTTTATTTTCCTTTTGGAATATTCGTTACTTTTACTTAATGGAATAAGTATGAATATATCATTGTAGTTGTTAGGTGAATAAACTTATTCTGAATGCAGCAGATTACTACAAGCAACTTAATATATATTATGTTAATATATATTGTACCTAACACATGGGTTCGTTTCGATTGGAGATGAATGAAACAGTCCTTAAGACTTCAAAAACTTATTAGTCGAATCTTCCAAAAAATACAGCCACTTTCAGCACTTAATAACAGTTCAAATAACGGCGTAATACAGCGAAACACAGGCTTCAAACAACACCTTCTAGAAGAGATAAGGCCTCAGCGCGAACCAATTTAGCAGTCCGACGAAACGAACATGAACTACGCAATGGAGAAAAAATAAGAAGTCACTACCTTTGGGCTAATAAGCTGCGCAGTGGGGGTTACTACGAAGGATATCATAACGTTTGGATTGCTAAAGAATCAAGTTTCTTGTTTACGATAATCCGTGCTGAGGACTTCTCTCTCCAAAGAGGTATCGCTTCAATGCCACAGATGGTTCAATGAACTCACTAAAGATTCGCAAATCCGAACACTTTTGCAGTCTCAAGCAGACTAATAATCTACTGTGCAAATCACAGTCCTATATATAGGGTTGGCGACGAAACACCGAAACTTTCGACACGATTTTAGGTAGCATAACTCCGTAAGTATTGGTACTATCGCTTTGAAATTCGAAGCTTCCAGGACAATCATTTTATTGCCTAACTGGTCGTCAAGATTATCGCCAAGTTGCCAAAAAAAACGTCGTCAAACCGAATCTTCCATAAGAAATACATTAGATGTTATTTTCTCTCTAATTTATTACGTTAGCTTTCCGTGTGACTTGTAAGTTTTTTAATTAAACTACTTATTTAGCTTCCTTTTGAGATACTTAGCTATCTAACATAAGAATATCTACAAAACTATACAAATATTTGTAACAATATATTCCTAATCATTTTGCCATTTCTTACTCCATAATTATGCTCGTTTTAATTGCGAAATTTTTTATCACGCCTTCAAGTACCACACGATATTCTCATTAACTTTTTTTTAAATAAATTTCCAGAAACTACCATTCTAATTACTTTTTCTAGAACACTTGTTATTTTTGAGCGGCTTAAATGTTTCATATTTTTTGTTATTATTCTCTGAGACAAAAATCGATTTAATCGCTAGAGAAAATCGTTCCCTCAGTTTACTTAAATCTTAAACTGCCGAAGGAATGTAAATGAGTTTTCCTTTAATACCTAAATTTCTTTCGAAAGGTAGTTTGTCCTGAAAATCTGTAGGCAGATTACTTAAATCAAGTCACTGAAAGAGTCTTTAATTAGTATTAGTCTTAAAACTAATTCACTAGGTTTATTTTAGGAAACATCAATTACAAAAACTTTTTTTTTTCTCGTTTCTACCGTACTTTTCGTTTATTAATTTTCTATACGAAAGGAGTAACTTGATATTGAAGTTTCAGACCATTTGCAAAAGGTGAACTGTCTAAAATGCGAACACTTTAGAAAATTTAATTAAATTACAAGGAATATTTACGTCTTATAGTAATTCGAATAATGGTTCTTAAATGTTCTGATTTTCTAAGTTTATTCAAGAATGAGCTTGTCATTGTAACTAGATATAATTTCATTGCGTAATTCCTTAAAGATAATCTTAAGAAAAATATGAAATATTTTTAGTGTGCTAATTGAAAGATTCAGTTTCCAATCAAAGTTTCGAAGCAAATTCAATCTTCTTTTTTTTCTGACATTAATTTTGTGCTTCATTTTATTTATAGACCTATGTCTACACGCGTTGTGAAAATTAAGAAGATTTTTTACTGAAATGTCTGGAGGTCATGCTTTGAATTGAATATTATTGGATANTCCTGTATTACTTACAATGCGTTCTAAAACGAAATCATAAGAGATAAGCTTTGTATTTTAATTCAATTATTTCATTTTAACTCTTAATAATGTTGTCTAAAATAATCATAAACTCTAACTGCTTGTCTAACGATGTCAATGTCATAGGTGTTATTTTTTTTTAATAGACATATTTAAAATTATGCGTTTTGTTATAAGATTCTGACAGTCGACCATTGTCATTATCATAACAGGAAAGCTTTTACGTAAATACAGAGACAGTAAAAAATTGCGTAATTGATTACACTTCATTATATAACAATGACCATGTCAAAGAAGTGAATATATTACTTTATCTTACAGATATAGTTAATTAATGGATAGTTTTTAGTGTCGTCGTAGTTTTCGATGTCGTCAAGGGTGAAAATTTCACTTTTGTACATATTTTTATGCAATTGGTTCTTAGATTTTAATTATTATAAATGTGTAAATCATAAAAGGAAATGAAATGTATTCCTTTTCGGGTAATTATAGTGAAAATCACATGATTTGTTCATACTTTTTGACTATCTATCAATGTCAGCATAGAAATAGTTTTTTTTAACTGATACATTAAAATTTATATGATTGGTTATAACATTCTGATAATCAACTATTGTCATTATTAAAAAAGTAGAGCTTTTACGCAAATGCAGCGACAGTAATAAAATTACTTAATAGTTTTTACTTCTCATTATAGAACAATGACTATGACATGGGAGAAAATATATTCATTCATGTTACAGATATAGTTAAAATTTCATGGTGAGTTTTTATTTACTGAACATGCCAAAGATGAAAACTATTCTTCTTCAACACATATTTATATGACTGGTTCTTACATTATTATCAATGTGAATGTCATAAAAGATAATCGATTCCTTTCAGGTAAATATACTTAATATCATATGATTGGTTCTTACTTTCTGATTATCTATAAATGTCAATATTATCTATAAATGTCAGTATTGTAGAAAAAAAGTTTTTTCTACAAATATCTTTAAAAATCATATAACTGGTTCTTACTCTCTGATTATCTATAAGTGGAAGCCATGCTTGATAAAGCTCGTTTAAATTGATGCTCAACAGATTTACTTCTGCTTGTCCCAAGGCAACCTGCGCAGCACGATCGCTAGTGTACGCTATACACTTAAGCACACGTTCGGGTAATGATGCTTTCGTTACGTTGAAGACAAAACGTTCTTTATATTCAGGATCTTTAGTTCCTCGCTGAACCTGTAACGAAAGTATATAAGTTTCATGTTTATTCAAATTAGAAAAAGGGTTTAGAGCTAAATTTCGGAAAATTATTATAATAATAGAAATGTGAATTTTATGCGTGTCTTACTGTATCTTTCTGCCAATGTGCCAGTATAAATGTCCAGTTAAAACTGCTAGCTTAAACTACATTTCAAGTTTTGACTTTAAAGCAACGATAAAAAATTCATAGCTAGACTATGGTCAGTGACCGGCAAAGAGTGTTCCAGTCATTGGCCATAAAGTTAAATTGTGTCCGTAAAGTTTTTATGACCATAAGAATACAGGCATTATAGCAAGGTTCTTTGTAATATGTTTCTTTTCTCTAGCAGTATAATACAATTTTTTTAATGATTTAAAATATAATGAAGTGTTTTCAATTAAACAAATGCATACAAAGTGCTTTTGTTGAGACATTTTACATTTTTTTTCCGGCTCAGATACATATAGGATTGCTAAGTTTTCACAAAATCTAAACTTACGAACCAAGTTATGTACACATTTTCCATTACTTTGAAAATATTACTTTTACTATAAGCATCATTAAAAGAAACAAACTAGAAAACTGAAAGTGCTTCAATCATAGCTGTGAAAATCCTTATGATAAAATTGGAACGGCCTTATATTTCGCCAAATCATATGTCATTGAAAATAATAGTAAAAGCCTGAACATAAAAAGTTATTTTGACTTATAAAGTAATAGTTTCAAAAATGAAATACACATATTGACTATCAAGTAAGTCAATGACTTAGTCATCATATAGCATGTTATACATTTACAATCACGTTGTTCTTTTGAAAATGTCCTTATCTAACTTTAATCTTTGGACAGTCGAAGTTCATTTTTTTCCAACAATAGATTTCTGACTGTAACCATTCATACAAATTAAAAAAAAAATATAACGTAAAAAAGTAATTTTAAAAATAAATATTCATCTATTAAATAGATAACAAAATACATTTTTCCTTCAACAAATTCCTTTCAAATTCTCATTTACATTTTCAAGCCTGATGAATAAAACATTAAACCCCTCTTGAAAATAGAATTACTTTCTTTAAATTACTTTCTTTCCCTGAAAACATTATTCGCGACCTTAACGTTACTTAAATTATGTATTTTGTATTTTATTTAAAATAGGTATTGTGTTTTTCAATCATAATTTGTTTGAGAATTATCGTTGATGAACGTTTTTAGAGGTGGAAGATCTCCACATTTCTTGACGACTCCTTGTTTCTGAAAAAAGTTGTTCTGGCGTGGGTATATTTATTTTTGAAGCATATATTAACTCAAATTTTTAATTTAATAAGTTAAAAATAAACGAAAAATATTTCCATACATCAAATTCATTAAATGCCTGCTTGCATTTTAAGTTTTTTTCTGTTGAATAATTATAAAAATTGCTAAAATTAAACCCACGCCAGTTTTCTTATTATTAATTCCAAGAACTGTTTTTAATGTTGACTTGCATAATTTTAGTAATTCCTTCGGAAAATTCTTTAGGTTTATTTTCAGTTTATTTAAGTGAATTTACTTCTACTTGTAGTTAGAAAGGAATTTCTAGAAATGAATATAAAAAGAAAAGACTACTGGGAAACATACAAGATGAAGCAAATAAAAGTGGCCAGAACGAGTGGATACTATTGGACCTGAAGGTATACATGTAACTACACCACGAGTACGCCCACCATGTGATCGAAACTGCTTCAAACCTTAGTACAAGCTGTGTCAGTGTGAGTTGATCTGTGCACAGGTGCAAATGGTACTCACAGTGCAGCAGAGGGTGTCCGCCGTGGAAAGTTGCTTTAAAACAAATTCGAGGAAAGGGTGTGGTCAGTTGTTTGCTCAGGAATTTAATGATGTCAAAGTGACAGAAAAGAGTGCCATGCAATTATTAGTCACACAATGCCGCCTGACCGATCCGTTTTGAACAAGCCAAAAAACATTCCGGAACGTGCCCGAACACCAGAAATTACAATTTATCCGGCAACAAACAAATCAACCTGACGCTTGTCTCGGCATATCACGTCGAGAATGCTAACGGATATTCCAATTGGATCTGAAAATGCATCTCTACAGAGAATTCTGTTGTTCATCTGCAGATGCTCTTTAGCTACCTTCTCCAGTTTTTTGATTGGCTGTTCACTTAGATAACAACGAATGTCTTGGACATGAATATTTTATACAATTTCTGATGGAATCTAGTTTCACCAGAGTGGTTAGGTCAACTCACAGAATGACAGGTTTTGGATAGCGGAGAGTCCTCATATCATACAGCATCCACTATTGCATGATCTGATGGTTGTTGTTTGGTGCGCAGTGTTTGCACGCCGAAATATTGGTCTTTCATTAGATGCCGAATTTGGAGCTTTACATTTCCAACAATTTTCCAGTCATGTGTCGGCTTTAGCTGGTCCCCGGATTTGTCAGTGCATGATTATTTTTCGCGAGGAACTTATAAGTCTAAGATGCATCGCAACACGCTTCATAGTCTTCAAGAACTGAGATTGCAGCAACTCCAGAAGCTCAGATTAGATCTGCATTCAGCAACTTACTTACCAGGGGACAAAAATGTGCCCGGAGATGAATGACGGTCATTTTCAACATCTGTGAAAAGCTGGTTATATCCTTTCCTTTGCTGTGTTATTTTGTATTTGGAAGTCTATTTCCCAGGCCACTTTTATTTGCGTCACTCTGTATTTGTTTTCCTGTATTACTTACAATGCGTTCTAAAACGAAATCATAAGAGATAAGCTTTGTATTTTAATTCAATTATTTCATTTTAACTCTTAATAATGTTGTCTAAAATAATCATAAACTCTAACTTAAATTAACTCAATTTTACATATAAAATAAAAAAAACGAAATAAAGTCCAAAGTAAGAAAAACGTATTTTTAGAACTGTTCTAAAATGACAGAGTAAATTACAAATAATGTTAATTCTAAAACATGCATTAAGTTACTTATTTGTTGTTACTAAATAGTAAATACTAGACATGGTATTCGCGTAACATCTGAGTATTTATATTTTCTTCTTATTTTTGCGTTAATCACTCTTGTTGTTGTCGTTGTTAATTTACGTCGCACTAGAGCTGCACAATGAACTATGGGCGACGGTCTGGGAAACATCCCGGAGGATGATCCGAAGACATGCCATCACAATTTTGATCCTCTGCGGAGGGGATGGCACCCCCGCTTCGGTAGCCCGACGACCTGCGCGCGAAGTCGAGCATTTTACGGTAGCACAGTTTAACAAGGACCAATACCGCATACCCTCGGTCCCTACGCAGATTGATCCAAGTGGTCACCCACCCGCACACTGACAGTAGCCAGTGATGCTTGACTTCGGTGATCTGCTGGGAACCGTGTCTTAACGATCAGCCCACTGCGGGACAATCACTCTTGTTAACATATTTGAAACAGTTCAGTTGGATTGAAGCCCTTTTGACCGATATTACCGCCAGTCAATAACCGATAATTTCCAGAGAAATTCATTGTGTTTCAAAACATATATTTATTTCGATTAGTATCCTTCTCTTGATGGAATATGTTACCTAATCCTGCTGCTTGTCCCAAAAGACTGGCTTGGCTAAACCATATCTATATTATACACTAAAAAAATCCTCACTCGTAACCAACAATAGGTTAAGAGTAAGGTCTTGCTTGAACAGTAGGCTGACAGACAAGGATATATTCAAGACAAAACCGAGCAGTGGAACATTTGATGCAGACTGCTAAAAACTTAAATCCGCCAGTATATGTTAAGGGCGGGGATAGTCAGGTTGGTAAGGGTGCTGGGCCCATGTTTAAGAGGTCGGGAGTTCGATCTCGGCCGGTCGTAGTAAATGGTGACTGGTGCATGTTAAATTTGTCAAGTCAGAAAGTTTTTAAAGCTCCCATAACGAATCGATTTATTATGGCTGAATTGGAGTTCTCTGGTTCAGGTAAAAATTATTATCCGTGGATGAATGAATGGATGTATTAATGGTTCCCCCCTTTTGAAATGGGATGTGACGTGCGTGTGGGGGTGAGTATGCATTCTTGGCCATAGATGGTGCCACCAAAAAACAAAAAAACACACCCCATCTTAAATTCGCTTGGTTTCACCAAGCAAGGTTGCTGGTATTTGGAAAGTGGCTTTCGAAACAACAACAGCAATGTGTGCCAAAGAATTTAGATGGCGATTGAGAGTAGTTGACCTTCCTGTCACAACTAAATGCGAAGAACTACTTAGTATTAGAGTTATCAGATAGTTATGACTAGCATTAGAGTTATCATACAAACAACTCTAATATTAGTCATGAGGTGGTGGAACAAACTAATCACTTATAATTTGAACCACCCAATTCATCAAAATGCTTGCACAGAGTATTCATCTTTTTAACAATCGAAAATTGAAAAATGCATTAAATATAGAAATACATCGATTCTAGATCATTGCTCATAAAGTCCTTGCGCATAATAAAAGTCCGAACTGTCACAGAACTGCCTCTCAGACAGAAACTGTGCTACTGCACTTATTTATTGCATAAAACATGTCAATAATTATTCGTCACATCAGTTTTAATAAAATTAAACTGTTTTGATGAAAAGAAAGGAAAGAAAACTATTGATTCCTTCAGGATATTAATATTTAAGACAACAGAGCAAAACGTTTTTTAATACAGTTACATTTTTAGGAAAATTTGTTTTAATGTTCCATCATTTCACAAATTTTATTTTTATAAAATCTTTACCTGCTCGATTTCATTCAAAAGCAATATTACTATTGAATATCGCAGAATTTGTCGAATTCGATCTGAAATCGATCGGCTACTAAATCACTTAAAGTTTTACTTCTTTTTCCAGATTTAATGTATAGACGCACATTTAATTCCAGGGGTTAAAAATTACTTAATCTCAACAATATTCCATTCAAATGCAGGGATCAATCTGGGAATTTTAAGCAATATTATTTTATTATATTTTACAGGCTTATGTTTCATTAATACGAGATTTGTCAAAAACCATCAGAGCTTTACGTTCCTATTAAAAGTCAAACATGTTTTACAGGTCAGCAGACATTGAAAATAGCAAATTAAATATTATTTTTTAGGTAAACTAAGCTTTAAAGCAATATATGATATTTGTAATTTTATTTTAAATCGTTTTGCGACATAATTTGTTTTCACAAATATATGAATATGAAAACATGTAAGGTGTCATACTTTATCTTATTAAACGGTTTAAATTTACAGAATTTATGTAATAATAAAATTATTCAACACGTAATATTATGCAATAAATTTAAGTAATGAAATCAAATTCATCTAAGAATGAATCGATAAAAGATTACAGCTGATAAAATATGCGAGAAAAAAATAAAGTATAGTGTCATTTTTTATTTTATTAAATTGCTTGAATACACAGAAATTATGTTACAATAAAATTATGTAGGAAGTTAATTAATTTAAATAACACGGAGGAATAATCAATAGATGAAAAATTATGGCTGATAAAATATGCAGGAAAAGAATTACGTAAAATGCCATCTTTTACGGTATTAAATTATTAGAATTTATAGAACATATGTAACAATTAAACCTATGTAAGAAGTTTTCAAATTCATATGAGAAGGAATAATAATCAGTCGATGAAAGATTACCGCTGTCTGCATGATTGTGCTGTCGTCAGGTTGCAGGACGACACGGATGTAACTGTCCAGTTTGGTCGATGGAGAATCCGGAAGTGTTAATCCCCGACCTCTGATTACTGTCACAATAAGCTCTTCAGATTGACTGAAAGAAAAAAAGAACAATATTAATGATGAGAATGGAACTTTTATTCTTTACTCGATTCATCTCCTTGCGAATAAAAGTCAGTTTATTCAAATTCCATGCATCCATTAACATCTGTTATGAGTAAAGTTATCCCGAAAATAAGATCAATTTGGAAGAAGTGTTAACGCGTTTAAATTATGGCTCACATATAACTTATATAAATGCCTTTCTATTTCTCAGCCTTCCTTCATCTTTCAGGCAACTTGAAAATACCGTCATTTATTTTATTTCTCTGGGTTTTGACAATTGAGATTTTCACATGAGTTTTTTCTTTTGTGAACTATTTAAGGCAATTTCGTTATAATTGACATAGTTTTAGATATGAGGGCATAAAGTCTGGTGAATATAGTGGGTGAGATTGAGCATCCTTTTCAAGTTCTAATATGTGAGTTGTTTATTACACGAGATCGTGCATTTTCTTGATGAGATATGGCCACTTCCAATCGATTTTCAGTCGTTGTCTTTAATTCATTTAATGGGAAGTATTACTTTTCTGAGTTCTGTCTTTTAGAATCTGTACTTATGTATACCAAACAATGTAGATATATTCAGACATACCGAAGTGCTTTCTATTAATATTGCGTATTAAACCTAACGGACAACATAATATTACGAATAAAAATATTTTCTAAGTAATAGTTGGGGTAAAATATAAAAACAATAAAAATATTACATTCAAACTAAATATTACGAAGGGGATAATTTTGTTTAAACTCTAATACCTGTCTCATTGTTCTCAGTCTTTGTTTCTCCACACAAAAAAGACACACAGAGAAGAACAAAAATAATTACGAATGATATGAGATGGTCATGAGGGATCTAGATGTACCTTACTCAAATGATGGATGTAAAAGTCCACATTGAAGCCTTGGTATGCCTCCTTAAAGTTCATCGCTTTCATAATTAACATTATTATCGCCCATCATCCAGCTATGTTTTCATGGATCTCCAGGAAAAAAACTTTTAGTTCAACGAAGAGATAAAATACAATGTTTAGGTCCAGCTCACAGCACTGGAAGGTAGGCAAGCTTACATTCATGATAAAGGGAGTTGGTTTTTTATTGGTAAGGCATATAGATCAAAGAGTTAAGACCAACAAGGAGCTATAAGTCAATCATCACCTTCTTCCAAAATTAGTGAGACCATTTTTTGTAAGGACTCTTGTTCTTAAGACCTAACTCAACCATTGACTATTTTAAAAGTAGATCTCTTCTGGATTTCAGTTATTGACCCAGGGGATTATGGAGGTTTAAAGGCTCCCCAATTTCGAAATTAGAGCAAGATGGTGGCAATGTGGTCAGCATCGCACACTGGTCACCTTTACTTGGTGAGCAAACTGGTGTCCGTTAGTCTGAAGGTGGGTCATCTTTTTGCTGCTACTGGGGATAGAACCTTAATCTTGCACAACGACGTGTCAGTGCCTAACAACTGTGCTGTTGTTGTTCCCTAATTTAATAAAGCGATTATATCCTTCTGATATTTTTTAAAACTTATTGCTTAGTTTTTTTGTATGTCACAAACTACTATTCTTATGTTCCAAACGAATTTTTTTTGTTTTTAAAAAATACTTATCTCAAGTTTATTAAGAACAAAAACTACTTGAAGAAGCATAAATCAAAAATTAAGCTTGAAATCCAAAAAAAACAAATTAAGCGGGTTTCAATTACACAAATTTAATCATATAAATAATTACTAAATTGTTCAATCTTTTTCAACAAGTTTCACAAGAGGCATTAATTATCTAACACACTGTACTTACTGAAGATTTGTAACAATTACTTTAGCCCATTATAACGTCTTAAAGCGATTATTAAATTATAAGGAGTCAAAATTTAAGCAGTATGTATATAATCTTTAATGCTACTCATATTAGCGAATTAAATATGCAAGAATGAGTAAATTATATTAAAAGTTTATTCTGAGATGTACAATGAAATAATACGGTAATTTAAATTTAATAAGATGAATTAAGCTTCAAGACTTACTCTTGCAGCAAGATATTAAATTTAATTATACTTAAACAAATTATATACATTAAAATTAGTATTAAGCAATAAAGCATTTTATCTTAAGATAACTATCATTTTATAGAAGTTAGAGAGAAGGAAATTTTATAATTTAGGAGAATTTTCTAACTGAAGATTTCAATAATTAAGTTAGTAATAAAATTACGATTTAAGAAGATTTAATTTCTAATAACTAAAAGTCTGACGTTTTAGCAATTTATTGCCATTAGAGGAATAAGAATAAACCGTAATAGGAAACTTCAAAATAAGAAATAAAACAAAAGAAGACAGAACAAGGAACTTTTAATTTTGGATCCGAACAATGAAAAATGAAAGAATGTATTTAGTCAGGTCTTTATTCTGTACTTTACATTAATGAATCGACATAATTTTTTTCGAAAAGTTTATAAGACCAATGCGAAATTGAATATGCAGTATAAGAAAATAGCTATAACGCTTTAAACTATTAGCTTTACATCGATTCTTAAACTTTTCAAAACACAATTCCTGAAATTACCTCGAACGAACCGTTTCCGTTCGTGAAAGTCGTTTGAAAGATTAATGTTATTATTTCGTGTTATGGCTGGAACCCAAATGTGGTATTACGTTTTTGTTTACTTCTTTCGAAAATGGTATAAAGAAAGAAATGAATAATTGATATGAAGAAAATAGAACTCTATAAACGTCTCCAAATGTTAAACGTTTTTCATATTGTTATCGAAATATGCTCGTGATGTGAATTCTTATGCATTTTAACGGCCATTTAAAGATATTCGGTTTCAGAGAATATCCATTTCATAAGTATGTATGTAAGTGGATAAATGAAGAACTCTAAATAGGGTATACAATTTATCCATGTTATTTCTAGAGAACAGTATTATTTTTGATAATGGATGTTTTAGTTGAAAGAAAATTATATGATTCTGTGGAATCTCTGAATATTTACCTTAAGGGGAAGTTTGACAAATGATAAGGCAAAATTATAGAGTTGTTTCAAAATGAATCTAAATAAGTTTTGGAGAAATAGATGAAAATTTGCATGCAAATTATTCGAATTCTTTTTTTTAACATTACTCGTCTATAAATATGTTTTCAAATTATATCCAAAATACCATCGGCAGAAAATAATAAATGAAACAAGTAAATAAATAAAAATACTGGATGGATGTTTGGGTTGAAATAAAACATTACGATCAACAATATATCGTTTGTTTTTGTTTAAAAAGGGATGGGAAAAGGAGATAAATAGATAAGGAGGAGATTTTATAAAAAAAAAAGAAAAAAAAAATTGGGGAAAAATTGAGAACCAAAATTTTTGTTTTTAAGGAACATATATATAAAGAATTGTGAAAGAACCAGGTAAGTGTCATTTTAATGTATTTGAGTAAATGAGCTTTAAAGTTTGCTCGTTCCTCGGTTTTGCTACGTCGAATAATCTTTATGTTTTGTGTATAATTTTAAGACATAACTTATAAAATTCCTTTGGTATATTTATTGGGCCTTAACTGTTTTGTAAAGGAGAATTTTTAATGATTTTGTAACATCTGAAAAATAATCCACATAAATAATCAATACATATATATTCACGAAATAAAAGTTTAGCAACCGCAGTTTGGAAAATAGGCATCAAGTCTTATCTAACCTTGTTTATCTGAAAATCGCCCAAAAACGATTCAGTGGTAGCGTGTGCTTGACACTCGTGGAGTAAATGTTTTATTGGTCGCTTCTATGTTTTATTATCGCTTCAATTGGCGAAAGTTCAGTATTAGTTTCAAAAAGAATTAATAGCGCTGATTGTGGTCAAAATATTTTGTCATTTAAAAGTATGTCTAAAACTAAATAAAAGTATTTTTGTTAGTTTTAATACAAAATAGAGCTGTTAAAATACATAAATTATCTTTAATTGAAAATTAGCAGTTTCAGGCATTTTTTAGTTATTAAAATAATTATAAAACTGCTTTGGGTATTTTTTCTGTCGAGGTAGACTACGTGATCATGATTAACTACGCCACTCTCATTTTTTTTCCCTTCATAATTTAGGTTACCATTTTACAAACAGTTAATCCACGCAGTGGATATACAGTTTTTTCCCCTTTCCAACTTCTTAATGGCCTCAAATCTAGAAGACAAAATGTTTACAGAGCCAAGTCATATTCACCTCCAAGAAGAATGTTTTTAAGCAAAACTAATCAGCATTTGAGCAAAATGAAGGTGAAAACCACGAAATACTCTCATTGCTAATCCGATGTCCAGAAAGCTCGGATCTCTCTCCATGGGCATGCAGCAAAATAAAAATTAACCATCTATCTCTATAACTCACTCATATGTAAACTTAATGTCTTCGTTGAGCTATGGCGAATTTCATGAGAAAGTTGCCTTTAGTTATGTGAAATATATAAGATGTATGCTTCACGATTCGGATTTAGCACCTACATACCTGCAAACTTTTACGCATTTTGCGTAAAAATTTATTATTAGATTTAAAGTGATAGAAAAATGTATGTTTGCTATTTATTCTTTGCATTTATAAATTTAGTTCAAAATGATTCTGGCCACCACTACACTTAAATTAATTCTACATATATATAAATGTATAATAATCTGTGTATAAGCTAACGCCAAATGAAGGTAAATTTTCGCATTTAAATATAATTTACTATTAATCTTACGATCACTAGGGTAAATCATCTTCGAAGAGATTACAAGTTGGCAGGTATGCACTTAGTATTTTACGTGTGCACATATTTTAAAGATTGTAGACGAGCCCCTAGTTGTTTTTAATTTAGACGTGATAACGTGATAAATAGTATTGATTTATTCCTATGAAATCAAACACTTCACCACTAAAAATATTTAAGTACCAACAAATTAATTAAAGGAAAAATATTTTTCTTTGTTAAAAAAGTAAAACTCAAGCTCAAGCTGACTATAAGTAAAGATATGTTTTAGTATTTCTTTAATTATAAAAAAACAATCTAATAATTATTAAAAATATCAGTCAGATTGTCGAAATTACATTTGTATAAAAGTATAAAAATCTAAAAAAAGTACTTAGAAAAAAATTCCTTTTTATTCATATCCAAAAATTTATCAATGACTTATTTTGTAAATTAAAGAAATTTCAATGATAAATAACTATTTCTCATAGATCTAAATAAGTGACAATTTGAAAATTATTGTTTGGAAGATAACGCTGACAAAGACATCGATGTTTCATGCAGCATTTCATAGCCATAAGTTATTAAAATGCTACATAAAATATTTTTCACTTATTTTGATCTAAATTAATGCAAAACAAAGAAAAAAGTAAGGAAAATAGGTTTAATAACAATTTTGCGTCAAAGGGTTAATACATATCTGAGCTATCACGATCCGTGAATTGTGTCTCAAACTTACTGAGAGGCATTGACACTAGGTGTCTATTTTACAATCATGTTCAGCCTTTGTAATTTTTATAATTAAGGAAATTTGTTTTTAAACTTAAATGGGTTCTTCTTAATTTTCGATTTCATTTGAAAGTTTTATCTAACATAACACTGCTAAAAAAGTTCGGATCAAATTACGTCATAAAGAACCGGCACTTTGGGTGCACTATCCGTAAAATCCATTTTCACTGTAAAATATTATACCGTTCTTTTTACAGTAATATTTATTTTATTAGAGTCATTCAGTGATTTCATGAATATTATTACTCTAAAACATATCGTAATAAAAATGGATTTTACGGTAAAAAGTGCCTGCACCCTGAATGCTGGTACTTTTTTTACCGTAATTTGAGCTGGAATTTCTTACAGTGAACCCTGAGAGTCGTTGGTGGGGAGGACATTGGGTACATATCTCCTCAATTATTAGAAATTTCTGAAAGTTTCCCTCGCTATTTCAGACAAATAAAGAATATTTTTGCGAATCATTAGCGAATTAAATTCATGAAAGTTTTTCAGAAAATATAAGATTCAGAAAATATTAGAATATTTTTTTTTATGTCCGAGAATTATTGTAACAGTGTATTTAAATTTCATTCCTTTTAAAATTGGACCCCCATGTTGAAAACAATTCTTCTCTTAAAACTGACTTTCTTATTGTGATGTTCACAATTATGAATTAATATGTATTATTTTCTGGGAAATTGTAAATTATAAGTTAGTCATAAAAACGAATATCTTCGTCAATTTTTCTTTTTAAATATTTGAACCTTGGGAATTTGTTTGGTTATCTATGTAACAAGTATTGGAGATTTTCCTGTACTGAAAGTGAAATTCGTTTTTGTGAGAAAAATTAAGCAGGATAAAACAAAACGAAAAAAAAAAATTTAAACTTCCAAATAAATGGTCAAACTTTTTTTTCTAAAGTAACTAGCTATTTTTAAATAAAAAAAACAGGAAAAATTAAAACAATATTTTTCACAGCTGTAAAATATCAGTTGAAAAAGCGTTAAAAAAACTTCACTTTGAAAAATATATTATGCGTTTTAAACAAAAAATTCTTTTCCTAACTTAAAATGTATAAATTGCTTAGATATGGCAAATTTTATTCAGTTATAACTTTATGTAGACAGCACTATCTAAACCTATTAAATAAACAGAAAAAATAAGATTACTTTATATTGAATTTTCCTCAAGCATTAAATTGCTTCGACATATTAGACTTTGGTCCAATAATAGCCCAGTATTTTTTATCCTTCATATTTTAGTATACATCTTTTCTTCAGACAGGCGGCAAGTAAACATTTCTTTTTCGTTGGCAGCGTCTCATCAGCATATGAAGAACATGACATTGCTTGAAGCAGGCGATTTCGTAACGTTGCCACTCCTATCTTAGAAATATATGCAATAAACGTTAGATTCCCTCCAGCTGTCTACTCTTCTGTGAAAGTAAATTTACCCTTGTCAGAAGAGGATTTAAGGAAGAAAAAATTATTTGAAAGATCGGGTACTTTTCTTATTGGAAACTTCCATGATAAATTAGGTAAACAAATAAATTCTAAATTCTTATTTCTCATTTTTTGGTTAATATGCATATAGCATGACTATTTTCAATGCCATGTAATGTGGAAGATTCCGTAAGGATCGAAATTAAGTTTTATTGAATAAAGAATGAGAGAAAGTTTCGCAAAATGTAACATTTAGATTAAATTAAATAAACTGGAATAATTCAAAAATAGGATCTTTTTCTTATTGGAATCTTTTAAGATAAATTAAGTAAACAAACAAATTTCGAAATTTTTTTCTACTCTTTTCGGTTAATATAATATTGCTTGGATACGATACAATAAGATATATCCTGTAAAGGTTGAAATGAAGTTTCATTGAATAAAGAGTATGAAAAAGCTTCCTAAATGGTAAAATATTCTATGAATTACATGAATAGAGAAAAATTCTTTGTTTATAGCAAGTTGCCGATATAAACTAATAATCTCATTGTATTATTTTTGACAACTCTATTGTATTGCAGTTTCTCTCATACAAACAATGTATAGGAAAGAATGTAAGATTTCAATCATTTGATTGCAATAAATCACGCAAGTGTTTATTTCTCTATGAATTTAGTTTCACTATTTTAATCAATTTTTGCCAATAACAAGTTTTTGTTAGAAAACATTCTTGAGTGATGAAAATTAAATTTCTTGTTTAAAATAACTAATTTTTCTGTTATTGTACATTTTATTTTGAAAAAAAAAAAAGACAAAAATGTACTTTTAAACGTTTGAACAGAATTGCCATTTTTACCGATTTTTGTCTCAACCATGAAAGCGATGATTACTTTTTATTGGATGCTAATCAATAGGGTCTAGTCAACATTTTTCAAGAATTCTGATTAAAGTATCGATTGAAAAGAAGTCCAATTGGTTGAAGTTCGTTAACATGAATCTGTTTTTGTAAAGCAATTGGAACGCTCTGTATAAATAATGCATGGCAACGAGATTCAAAGACGACGCAAAAATCTGTATCTACAGCTTTGCCCTAAAATTCCTGCACAAAGTAATTTGATAAAAATCACAGATTTTTAATTGAAAATGGTTAACTTTTTTTATTTATTCATGAAGCATACAGTAGAGGTTATCTGATGAACAGCATATCAGGCTTTTTCGTCGCTTATTCCCTCTTTTGACGACATTTTCAATTAACATTTTGCATAAATGTGGCTGAATTCCGTTCGTACAACTCTCAATTCGGCTGTTTTTCGAAAGCTCAGTCGTAATATGAAATAATACTTTTCTGCGAATAATTAGGTATTTTTATAACTGCTGGGAATTTCCGATGAAAACACGTTAAGCTTTCGTAGTGCTCCGCTTTTAATAACCCTAAACTATCAGCTGTCACTTAATCTTTTTCCGTTGGCTTTTCAACTCAAAAATTCATATTTTTCTCTCATTTAGGGTACCCATTATTACTCGGACTTCAAAGGCATTTTTATCTAACACTAATTCTTGGAAATGTACTAGAGGATAACGAAATAGCAAAAACTGTTTGTCGCTNTCAAAATAAAAAATAATATTTTTAAAAACCCCGTTTTTGTAGTGTAGAATAATAATTAAAAAAAATTGAAAAACAAAAAACGTGGGGTGCATGAAATACATAACAGTACATATACACATACATATGCACATTTTCTTGCTCATACACCTGCACAGCCACATATGCATCCACATACATATGCATATACACAAACATATTCCACATCCACATTCAGATACAATTACNAATAAATTTTCTTTTCTGTTATTGTATTCTTCGCCAAATGATATCCTTTTTTTCCCCAACAGGAGACTTAATTGCATATTTTCGCAGCCAACTTCACGCTTAAGTTCAATTGTTATATATTTTGACAGATGGTAAGATTTGCTTATCAAACAATGTCTATTTGAATTTGTGCAATGGTATATGTTTTGAAGGATTTCAAGGGCATTTTTTTTTTTTAAATTTCCAATCAGACAACTAACTGTTAAGTGTTCTGTCATTAACTAGACAATTCGAATACCCAAGGAGGGTATAGTTAAGGTAGAATTTAAGGTTGAATTTGAGGGTATAGTTAAGGTAGAATCCCCCACCAGGAAAATTTGAGACTTCATACAAGTTGTGTTTTACAGCTCGCTTTTACAAATTGGATAAGATCAATTTTACCACATCAGACATTTTTTTCAGATCTGGCACTGTTGAATTACCTTTTAATGATTTTTGAACTGCAACACAATCGGCTACTTGCATCTCGAGAAGAAGCGAGACTACGCCTAACTATGTGATTTAAACAAGATTTAATTGGATACCGTCGTACACGTGTGTCGAACCTGATTAGCTTCTGAATCGACAAATGCCACGATTTACGTATTATGACGTCACTTGCAGACATCCAATTATGACGCTGACCGTAAACAGTGAGTTATTTCTTTGTCACAATATTTTCAACATTTCTCTTTTACGTTTTATGTTTTTATCCTCAGAGTTTTGATTAAATAATTAGACTAGGACGCTTACAGTAAAAAAGTAAATTAAACAATTTTAATTACTTTATCACACTTTTGCTCTACAATATATTTAGTTTAGGATAAATTGATCAAATTTGAATTTACATACTTAAATTATATCAAATTTATTTTTTGACGGAACGATTCCCTCGCGTGTTTCCATTTGAAAAAAAATAAGATTTCTAATTTAATATAATTTGCATGTTTCAACACATGTTTTTTTAGTTTTCAATCGCAATTTTGTGCCAATCTAATCCACTGAGAAAAATCCATAAACTGCGTCGGACGGAAAACATGTTTTTCTATTCCCTTGCCAAATTCAGAAAATCCTCTCATACAAATAAATTGCTAGAAAATCTTCAGGAAATCACCTCACATATCAAAGAATATCACAGAACTGGAAAAGAAATAAGGTCAAAATGTATTTTTTTCTCTTTTTATTCCCTTCTCAATGAAATCTAGTTGGCAAGACTGGACAAGCATAACAGAAAGTTGGCGAAAAGTTTGGGACAGTAGATTACTGAAATTGATACACAGTGAAAGAAGTAACAAAAAATGTTGGATATGGTTACATTCCAATATAAATAGAACGGTGAACTTTCAAAATATTAAGATACTCAGAATGAGATGTTTCTTGATATTATTAACTTAAAAAAATATAAGGATATGAATCTAGAGCACCATGCCTATATTTTAGAAATAATTCATAAAGCAATGCAAAATAATTTTTAATTAAAGCTGATCTGAATTTTGTCTTTTATGCTAAACTTTAATATATTGGGTGCCGATTCAGCTGCAATTTTTTAGGGACCTTATATATTTCTAAATTATCCAGTAAAATATTACCTTGTACGCATTCATTTTCGGGCCGATTCTTGGTAACTAACAAATCACACACGCTTCAGTATTGCAGTAAGAATGCGCTATAAAACGAAATCCCTCTATTTACGCTTTTACCACAATTTGCGTTTCTATTTTAATATATTTTGTAATCTGGCAATCTTATTACAAAAATATTTTAAATCATTCTTGAAAATTTTCAAGTACGTGCAAGTTCATTTGAATTTGCTACTCACTTTATTGATTTCGTTCTGTATTTTGTTCTGATTTTCTTTACATTTTATTTTCTGCTTTTTATTTGTTATTTATTACTTAATGTGTTCTATTTTGTTTCAAAATTTTTTTCAGTGCTCCTCACACTATTGTATTGATATATTTTGCTTCGGCTGTATTGATGCAATATTAGAAAGCACTCCTTTTTGTGGATATAATCGTGTAAGCTGATGAAGAGATTATATCTTTTTTTCTCGAATTTTTATTTAAAAAAATGAAAAACTTTTTTTTAATTTTTTTATTTTTTATTTTCTTATTTAATAGTTTTCTCCTTTTTTTATTATTATTTTGTAATTTTTTCCACGTTCTCTCTATATTTTGAACTTATATATATATATATATATATATATATATATATGTAATACAGATTAGAAATACAGATCAGATTTCATTCGCATTTTTGCTCGTACCTCTCTAAAATAGTTATTTACGACCCCTAATGTGCATATATTTTTTCTCAATTTTAAAATATTATTCTAAAAATATATATTAAAGGGGTCGTTTTAGAGGGATTAGTTCAGAAGTTGTGAACAGTTCTTATTCTCGCCTAGATTTTGAAGAAATCGCCGCGAGGAAATTACCCAAATAATAATATAGGTAAAAAGATAGTGGGAATAACAAGAAAAATGTGTTTTTTCCTTACCTTAAATATTCTAATGATACTTCTAATTCTCCGTTATGAGCTGGAGATTCTAACGTGTCCAACACAACTGATGTATCTGAACAGACGCTATCACAGGACATAGCTCTTTGAAGCTTTGCAGAGGAACCTCCTCCTTCGACAGCTTTTCAGAAGACAAGAATAAAACACATTTTTATACAAATAAATAAAACCGAATAATGCATAAATAAATGAGAATAAAATTTATCTAAATCAGAAATAAATGGACGAAATAATCGAAAGATGGAAAAAACTAGTACAAAGTATGCATAACAATATAAAATATTAACTGCACATAAAAGTATTACTAAATACAATATAATAACTTCTATTTAAAGAGTATTGATTACACTGGGGGACAAATTTTTTGTTGCATTGATGCAAATACTTGATATTGCCTGATTTGACTAACGGTTTTCAAATCTGAAATTAGTTTTGCTCATAAGCTAGTAAATTTACTTTATTTTTAAAATGACGTTTTTAGTCTATGTACACGTTTTAAAACGTTATATATAAAAGGGGGTGCATAAATGTTGCGACAAACTTCTAGGGAAGTTGGGAAGCATCCTCATCATTAAAATTGCGCAGAAATTAATGTTCGGAAATATCGTTGTGTGCGGTTTGGGGCGCTTAAACCTATTATGACCGCTTCAGGGGCACACGAAAAAACAGCGCTTTATAAGGAAGCATCTCTAACCGCGTATGGTGGCATTTCTGTGCATGGGTTCCGAGGCAGTTTCAAACCTGGTAATGTGCTCCTAGATTTTTGTTGCTACCTACTGTAATATATAACGTTTTTGAACTTGTATATTTTGACAAAAAATGGACTAAAAATGCTATTTAAAAGAATAGAGTTTGGAGAGGGAAACTAGTTGGAGATTTGAAATCAGTGATACAAAAGAATCTAAGATCTGTTAAAAAAAATATCATGCAAGCAGAAAACAAAATATATTGACGCATAACACGCAGTAAGCTAATTATTAAATATAAGATTATTTTACAATCTTATTTCCTATTGTATTTAGATTATATTAAGTAAAAAAGGATTTCATTACATATTGTTTGATAAAAGGAACTTTGCATTAGTGATGAAATGCACCTTTTATCGAAGTCTTCAATAAAAAGTGATCGAATGCTTTATAATGTATTAATTAATTTAAAACAAGAGTTAAATTATGAAAAAATTATTTTCCATCATATTTGTATGATTAATAAAATATTACTTTCCCTTCGAAATGAATATGCAGCGATATAAGTTAAACTTTTCATTTGAAATTCAAGGCGACTAAAAGTGTGCGTCGCGACTAAAATGCATCCAAGTTAAATAAACCTTTAAAAATACCTACAGGTACATCACGTACTCCGTCGCTCGAGCAATATTTAATTTTGATGCTGGAATAGATAACGCAACTGCTCTGATTTCATCATAAATTAAATTTAGCTCGAACAACAATTCACTTAGACGTGCCTGGAGTCAAATGTGCGTGATTCAGAGCGTCGGAGCTTTAACGCTATTAAATTGAATGGAATTTTAAATAAGCATAAATGAATATGTTTTATCTTAATATCACGGGAAGGAGAAGGGTGCTCATTTCGATGTCCTAATAGAAGACATTATTTTAATAATGTTTAATGTGATTGTAGGAGGGGGGGATGAACATTTTCTTAAAACATAACAAAATATAGCGCTACGAATTTGCAAATGTCTGTATAATTTTGTGAATATTTCTTTGTTACGAATTTCAATACTTTAGAATAAATTTTTGAGGTTTTAAGAACTGCTTTATTCATCTCCAATCGAAACGAACCTCTGTGCAATGGAAACAACGAATGAATTTTACTAAATTATATAATCAAAGTTTTTAATGAATGATTTACGAAGAAATTTAACTCATATGCAAAAGGAAATTTTGATATATTGGTATTTATGAAAGTCTTTAATAAACTCGTCCTACACAGTATTTTGAAGATAGTGACTCACATAATGACTCACATAAATCACAAATTAAATACTAGTGACCTTATCTCAGTTCACGATTTATGGTAAAAATGTGCGAGAATGCTATACCACGCAAGACATTTTTTAATGCAAATTTTCATTCTCCTTTATAAGTTATTCAGAATTTTTAAATTTGCAAGAAGGAGTTTAGACAAATCCAGAGTATGCTATAAAGATTCAATTGCTGAAATTTTTTCTTTCGGATATCTAAATTCATACAAATTATTGGAAAAGAACTTCCCCCATTGCGTTATCCTAAGTACTCTCAGAGTTAATTTTTTAGTATTTACACTCTCAGAATTAATTTTTATTCTAATATTTTAAAATTTTCCTTTCAGAATTTGAAATTTCCTCTCTTATTCTAGGTATGCTTGAACTCACTTTTTCCATTCTTTAAATTTTAAATTACTTATGGAGGTGAAAGGTACTTGCAATGGAAAATTTCTCCCATTGTATAGCGTCCTTTTAAAAAGTACTTAACTTTTATTCATAATGCATTGACAAGCTTCGTTCATGAAACTATTCAGTCTCAATGTTTGTTCCAGAAAAAACCTATAATTGTAAGTACAATAATATGCCAAGAGCTCCTCTCCACATCTACTTCCACTTTAAGTCAAAGACGGTAGCAACAAAAAATGGTTGACACGAACATAAATAGTCAATTTTTTTTATTTACATTTGTTAAGATTGTAGATGATACTATTTTGCAGAAGATTAATGACTCATTTTGAAAAATAAAGTTAAATAGAGACAATGGATTTGAAAACCAAATCGCTCCTTTGGTTTTATCATTATTTTCAAATCGAGGTTTTTTTCGAAATTCCTAATGACTTCTAATGGTATTTGTGTTTTATATTTCATATGAGTAGGACTTCGAAATGAGCATCACAGTGATTTAAAAACTTCTTTTGGTGAGACTGGCACGTTTCATTTTACTCCAATACCAGCGTCCTTATCTCCCCCCNAATAAATCGTTTTTTTTTTTTTTTTAAAAAAATGAATAACGTCATATACAGTTACTTACAAACATGCAAAATTGGACTTAGTTCCCCACATAACTTAATTCCCTCGTAACCTTTTAAACCTGTAACTACAGTGTCTGCTATACCAGTGATCGCCAAACCGTCGATGGCGAAGCTCGTTAGAACGTCGATCGCGTTAACGCTCTGGACGGTGAATCTTGATTTCTCTACTCAACTGATAAACCAAATTTAAATTTTTTATTTACTTATTTATTCTTTTTAAAGATGGTTCTTCTTTTGGTTCGTAGCCCACAGTAAGATTTAAAAACGAAATGGTAGTTCAGAGTTAAGTTCGGTGACCAGTGGTCTATATCTTATCTAATCGAAATTGATAAAATAATTGAATTTTCTTTTTTTCCACAAGTTTATATTTTCTAGAGGGTTCCGTTCTGGAGGATTCCTGTCACTAGGGGCGTGTAAAACCTATCTTCAATGTCTTGACTATTTTTTTACAACATGATATAAAAACTAGGAATTGTGGGGGCATTCTCATCTTGCAGATATACCTATCTTACTCAAACTCACCCTAATTTTATAATTAGAAGAATGCGTTAAATGGAAATCCATCATCGTTTGTCGAAAATGGGTAGCCAAAAATTCCGTCCAAATTGTGATAGAAAACTGAGAATCAGCGAAAGCCTTATATACAAGACCATTCAGAATTAAAGTTTTTCCATTGGGGAAAAATGGAAATGATCGAAGTAACTTTAAGTTTGAGAGGAGCGAATTTAATGAATATAGTAAATAGGATAAATCATTCTAACCGTGATTGTAAAACTTTTGACGACTACCTTTCATAAGACGAATGTTTTAAAATTTTTTTTTAAACCTAAATTCATCGTAGAAGAATGAATTCGTCAACACTTTTCAATTTATGTAGAATATTATAAATTAGTAATTTAATACTGCAGAATATTTATTTATTTGATTTATATAATTTTGTGCTTTCTTATAAGCATACTAATTACATGTTTTATTCAATAATGGTAAGAATTTTTTGACTATTATGAAGCTTTTCTTGTATTGTATCATAAATTTAACAGTATATTGATATTCCATTATAATATATGATTCTTAAAACAAAAATTGTTTGTGAGTCGCCATAAATATCTCTAAATATCTCAATATTCTGATTGTATTGCATGTTTTAAGTCAATGAAAAAAATCTGTTAAAATTCAATTAATACCTTATGCTTCTAATCATTACAAATTCTATGCAGCTTTTATATGCATATTTTTAATTTCAATCAAAAATTTTAAGAGTTTAAATTTTCGAATCAAAACATTTGATTAAAATTTTAAAACAGTACAAAAATCTAAAATTTAGATAACACTGAATCCAGAAATGTTCGCCTATTAACCACAATACGCTTTGTCGAGGGACTATTGTACATGTTATTGTACTTTATATTGATTCACAGTATCTAATATTAATGTATGGAAAAGTTCGTCACGACTGTCTGCCTCTAGGAAAAAAATAAAGGAGTGCATTTTTTTTTTTAAAAAGAAGGAACTTCTAAGATATTTTACCCCTTAATGGTTGCATAATTTTGAAGAAATCGGTCAGAAAAGTGTTAATTTATTTATTCAAGAAAATTATATAAAGTGTATTTAATGTGCCTTAAAACATAATCCTTTATAAAATGTTGCTAAAGTTGTGGCCCGCCACTTGACTGGTGTTTTTAATTGTGGCCCGCGGCCTCATGTAAGTTGACCACCCCTGCTCTAAATGATGACATTAATTTTAAAGTTTATCATTGGCAGTAAGGAATTAAGTAGGTTGAACTCCGATCCACCCCAGGGGGGTATGCGGAGATAAAAGTAAAATTATTACAATAAAATTTCTCTAAAAACTAAAGTTACAGTAAAATTTCGCCAAATGACAGNTCGCCATAAATATCTCTAAATATCTCAATATTCTGATTGTATTGCATGTTTTAAGTTAATGAAAAAAATCTGTTAAAATTTAATTAATACCTTATGCTTCTAATCATTATAAATTCTATGCAGCTTTTATATGTATATTTTTAATTTCAATCAAAAATTTTAAAAGTTTCAATTTTCAAATCAAAACATTTGATTAAAATTTTAAAACAGTACAAAAATCTAAAATTTAGAAAACACTGAATCCAGAAATGTTCGCCTATTAACCACAATACGCTTTGCCGAGAGACTACTGTATATGTTATTGAACTTTATATTGACACACGGTATCTAATATTTATGTATGCATAAGTTCATCATGACTGTCTGCCTCTAGGGAAAAAATAAAGAAGTGCATTTAAAAAAAAAAAAAAGGAACTTCTAAGTTATTTTACCCCTTAATGGTTGCATAATTTTGAAGAAAGCGGTCAGAAAAGTGTTAATTTATTTATTCAAGAAAATTATATAAAGTGTATATACAATCTATACATTTTTGCTTAATTTCCAAAAATAATTATTAAATTGATTAATTTAAGTAATTAGGTTAATTAATCATCATTAGGTCAATTCTTATCTCGACGTAAGTGGTGACATCAAGTTTAAAATTAACTACATATCTAAACATATAAAAAGTCTGGTATTGCCATCTGGTGTATAGACTGAGAAATAAACATGATTCTTAGAGTAAAATATAAATTGTTTCCATCTTTTCGACCTGCTACTTTTTTGGCATGTTAGTTTATTGCTTTCATTTTGACGGAAAAGTGAAAGAATGAATTAATGTAATAATTGGAAAGATAAATAAATTACTTTATTCATTTCCTTTTCGATAACAAATGTTTTTAAAGTGTATGGAAGAAGTAACATAAAGGAAACCATCTATTCCAAGATAGAAATATGTTAATTCAATCATAAACTTTCAATGGAATCAAAATTCAAAATTAACTGATTATTCAAATTGACTGACATAAAAGCCACTTCAATTTGGAAAGTCTTTGTACTTTAGATGCTTCATCCATTCTCTTATTTAAATAGTTCAAAAGGAAATATGTTATTGAATCGGTGAATTTAAACTTAAAAGTATGAATAACTAAATGGGTTACTTATTTCATTTAAATCTTGCGGGAAATAACGTTGCAATGGAATATGCATTTATCTCAAAGCAGATGCTTAATTGTGTAGCAAATCAGATTCTATCAGGGATTAAATTATTTTGTAGCCTTTTCGTAAATATTTATTATGTAAGACTGTATGTATATATGTAATACAAAAATTATAAATACTTTTGTATTAATAACAACATTAAAACTCATTCGTTTTCATAAAATGTCTTTGGTAAAGAATAGATGTGGAAATTCTATTTTGGGACTTCAAGGCTGAAAACATACCATTGAATCATAATTAGATTTATATTTCAAAGGAGAAGTCATTTTTAGAATCTTGTCCCTCTTTCGCTTCCATATTAGGAAGCATTAAATGATTTTCCATAATGCGTAGAGTTACAAAGGTATGTGCGACTGGAACCTAATTACATCAAAATCAGTAAGTATTTAATGCGGGACCGATGGTTTTCGCATGTCTCTTGCTGATTAACGTGTTCCAATAAACATTTGCCGGAACCATCCGGAGATTTGTCCACCCCTCCCATCCCTTGTGGAGTGGGGATGTGAACTGTTATAACCACCAGCCTAACTTTAAATAAACCTTTTCATAACATATTATGGCTTTTGACTGCATTATTAAAGTTGAATACAACAATGATAACAGGGATGTAGCCCTGTTATTATATATATATATATATAAGTAATAATCCGGTTGTAATAACAGGGCTACAACCCTGTTATCAGTGTTGTATTTAGCTTAAAATAATGCAGTCTTAAGCCATCATACGTTCTAAACAGGTTTATTTAAAGGTAGGCTGGTATTGATAACAGTTCACGTCCCCACTCCTGCAAAGGAGGGGNTATATATAATGAATCATTCAACGTACAGCGAAAAAAAAACTTCAGCAATATATATTCAGTCTATTTGAAATGCAACGTTTTGTTATTATTACGGTTTGAATGAATAACAGCGTATACTTCAAAATTGGTAAATAATTAATAAAAAAAAATAGATTGTGAATGAAATGCCATGGAATGTGATAAATTTTCATCGAAATAAACTAACTATAAATACATAAAAAATTTACTTTAAAACGTAATTTTAGGCACATGAATACGATGGTCACATTTTGAAAATGTTTTAAAATTTGATGCATCTGGAAATAGCATATCTATTATTATAAAGTAAGACACAGTATATAAAAACACAGATCAGCCGATACTTTCAGTACAAATAACAAACACGATCATTCAATGATGAGACACAAAAATATTACTGTAGCAAAACAGTATTTCCTAACAGTATCGTCACAGTCTGAGAATTTGGCACTATAACAATTTCAATCATCATTATTTCTACCCTGATGTATAGTATTGAAACGATCTCTGTTAACTGTACTATTTACGTTTTAATTATGTTATGTTCTAAATTATTTATTATTCGGCAGCACAAAGATATTCTTTATTCGGTACTTTTTTGAAGAGCTTAGTAGAGGGTACCGAGTGGCATGCTAAAAAAATAAAATAAAAGCACTAAACTTTGGGTTTAAAGCTGTTTATCGAAGACTCTGTAGCCCTTTTTTAGCGAATAATATGCTATTTTTATTACTGTTCTCTGTTTACCATAGCTTTTCATGAGTCCTAGGTTAAGTTTTGCCTATCTTTAGTTAGCGCCTTCATCGCTACTTATGAAAATGACGCAAAACATCAGTATGAAGAAAAGTTACCATTTCGTTAGAATGAGCTGCGTTTCTGATTTAAAATTTAGAGATTTAAACAATTAATCTAATGCTGGTTCATAAAAATATGCAAAAAATGAGAATTATTCGTCTACTTTAATAATCTTCAGCAAAGATGTATAATCTAGCCTAATTGGCGATTTTTAAGAACGTTTCATAATTTTTTAAAAATTTGAGCTTTTTTCTCGTTTTAAAGACCAGATACGGCAAGATAATACACGTAGTTTAAAATTATAGCTTTGCTTCGAGTTAAAGGTACTTAATAGATGGCTTTTCTGTTTTCCTTATTAAAAGAGATTCAATAATCACCCTTAATAACATATTATAGTCAAATGCCAGGGAAACTTTTTTCCCCCTATCAATTCATCAAATAAAACAGTTTTTAGTAGGAAAAAGTGTACAGTAAACATTTGACTGCTGTTACAATATTTTCCAAACTTTTAAATGTATTAAAACATCACTTAAGAATCTTCTACCATTAAATCCTTCATTTATTTTTTATCAAGCAAAGAGATGAACTCACATAGGATGTCTGGAAGCTCGGTGTCAATGCTGGCTCGCCGGGCCATGTCTAGTGAAAATCTTCGAGAAGGATGATCTGATGCTGGAGGTGGAGGTATGGGTGGAACATTGTGTTTTGGCACACCCTGTACTTGCACTGACTTGAGCGTGTCTGAGAAACTTTGCTGGGGTATGAAGGTTTGCCGATTGTTTGGAAGGTAACCAGGAGGTGGATACGACTGAAAAATTGACAAAAATGTTAAAATAAGCAAATTGGAAATAAAATACAGGGTGTTCTGTAATCACCTCCCTTAAACTCTATTTTTATAAACCTCATAAAAAATGATAGGTATGTAGGTACTTTATTTACGTCACACTAGATCTGCACAATGGACTATTGGCGACGGTCTGGCAAACATCCCCGAGGATGATTCGAAGAGATGCCATCGCAATTTCGATCCTCTGCAGAGGGGATCTCTCCCCTGCTTTGGTGCCCAGACTAATCTGCGTACGAAGTTGAGCACTTTGCGGTAGAACAGTTTAACGAAGGCCGATACCACACACCCTTGGTCCCTACGCAGGCTGATCAAAGAGGTAACCCACCCGCTTACTGACAGCAGCCAGTGATGCTTCACTTCGGTGTTCTACTGGGAACCGTGTCCTTACGATCAGTCCACTGCGGGACTCGTCAAAAATGAAGTGATTAGCATTTACTCATTAGGCGTCGTAAAACGATTGTTGGTAAGAAGAAAGAAAACATAATTAAAATTCGAGAAATCATGGCAAAGGTCGAATTTCATTCTTCAAAACAAAGTTATTTCTCAAAAATGGATTGGTGGTTGTTTTTCGATAATGAATTCAAGACTAGTTTTAATAGCTTCATTCAAATTTCAATTCAGATTACGGATTTAATATTTTTTTTTTACTATCAATATTTTTTATTCAATAAACTTAATATATTTTTGACATTTATGATCGACAGTGTTCAACACACGGAACTGTCATTATGCAGGACCAAGATTCTATCAATGGTGGCTGTCTGGGAACTAAAGGCGGTGAGCAATGCTTATAACATTAACAAAATCATGCCTGCTGTCGGTCATGAAATTGTGGATTTTTCGCCTGCCTCCCTCATTTGACTGTTTCGGCCAAACTTCATTTACAAGTACTTTATTTCTTTATTTAAAAATAATTCATCAAATTATTTTTCTTCTTCTCGAATTGGGTAATGAAAGAATAAACAGCTGAAATCACACGATTGGACTTAATTACGTGGTTGTGTTTGGCGCGTTAACGTTATTAATCTCGATCTATTATCACGCTGAATCTTTTTTCGGATCAGATTAAATTCGATTCTTGCAAGCGACGTCACGCGCGTGTGTCGATACCTGATTGGCTGCTGTACCAAAGCCTTAACAATTGCCACGATTTACCAAAGCGTGACGTCGCTTGCAGGTACCCAAATAAATATTTGCAAAAAAAATGACATAGATGAATACACGGCTTTATATCAAACAAAGAAAGTAAACTCAAAGTAGTATTTCGAAACTAGAACATTATTAAATAAAACATTTTAATCAAAATAATCGTTTTCAAACAACATCGAAATGAATTCAATTTTAGTCGATCTGTAATCGATTCGATTTAGCTTTAACCATTTCTCTTTTCTATTAAAACGCTTATTTATTTTGCATAGACTATTCCCGTCTTTTTCTCAAAAAAAGAAATGCAAAGCAATTTCCTCAGCATAAGTAAAGCTCTCAGACATTTTCAACGACAATCCAAGACCCTGAAAAGACATCGAAAAATACCAATTTCTGACTTTTTAGATCCAAATAGAGAATTATCTGTGTACCTTAAGAAATCTTTTTCGGAAAGACTTAAGGAAATGGCTTTTGTACATACTATACTGAATCAATCGATTAAGAGGAAATGGTGATAAATCTGACAACTCAAGCGAAACTAGAAAACGAAATAGTGCACTGATGTAATTGGAAAAAAGTTCTAAGACAAATAAATGACTATTTGATTGGTATTTCACGAAAATTAACGCTCAACTTTTCTTAAGATTGAATTTAGACAGTCGTGTTTTTTTTTTATTATTTATAATTATTGATTTGCTGCAATAACGAAATTTTTGTAGTTGGCGGTTTTTTTTCTTTTACTTTTATACAAAATAATTTTATTTTGTGAGAACGATCTTTCCGAAATAAACGTGCAAAAAGAACTAATAATTTTTTATCGAGTTCATTTTAATTGTATTTTGGGAAATAAATAGTTATGAACTAAGTTAGGATTCGATTTAGATCAGCGATGGTAAAATTGTTGCATTTGGTAGATCTCCTTTTCCATCAAATTGAGTTCAATTTTTTTTAAGTATTATAAGAAATTACGTCGTATTGATTAGAAGAAGGTAAATTGATTATGAGATTAGAGTATAATAAATTACTTAGTATTAATTATGATTATGAGATTAGAGTATAACAAATTACTTAGTATTGAATGAAATAAGTCGTGTTGATTGTTAGATAAATTTCGTAAGAAATGGCATAGCATGATTAGAAGAAGTCATATTGATTTGAAGAAGCCATATTGATTGTAAGAAAAGATCTTAAAAAATTAGGTTGTACTCATTAGAAGAAGTTGTTTTGATTTTAAGATAATAATAAATTACGTTTTGTTTATTGTAAGATAAGATTATAAGAAGTTACGTAGATCGTATTGAAACTATGCATTTGATTATGAATTATGCCAATATAAGATGTTCATCAGTGATTATGAAATTATTACTGTTTCCGTGATATGCCAATATAAGATGCTGTTATGTTCAAAAAAGAAAAAAAAATCTGCGTGGCGTTAATTTTGAGTGACGGAAGAATGCTAGGAAAATGTTCGAACGCCAATTCGTTAAAATATCCACCGAAAGAATGTCCTTCCAATTTAAAATCGCATTTACTAACTATTTTAAATCCAAATTTTAACCTAACAGGTCTACTTTGGTGAATTTTTTTAATTTCAACCGATAATTTAAAATTATATTTTTCTATGCGAGTACTAGAGCAGGCAGTTACGACTATAATCTTCATTGTTATTATCATAACAAGGTAAAAAAAGAAAATTTTACAACTTTTGCACTCTGAAGGTAATACCAAAATACTATTTCAAAGAAAAATATCAGCTTTATAAATGCGGATTAGAAAAAAATTGGTATGAATAATACAGAATAAATTAAAATAAATAATAAATTTCTATAGAAAGGAAAATTTCTGTTTATAAATTAACAAAAGGCTTTCTTTATATATCAATAAAATTCGTAATACGTAAAAAAACTATCTTCCTAATTAATTTTAATGGATTTAATATATGAAATAAATATATATCAAACAGGGAAACAAATCAGAATAATTTTTATCTTTACTATTATTATTGTGGTTTTGCTGTTTAAACACATTATCCATTATTGCCTGAGGCATATGTCCATTTTAATTTGAAAATCTATTCAGCAGTTTCTTTAAATTCATTTTTGTTCCCTCATTAGAAATCAAAATAATTATTCGGAAATACTTTTTAAGAGCTCTTGTTGAAATTAAGTTTTAAATTGAGTTTCTACTATCGATCCACAAAGAATCGTAAGTTGCGATTGATATTTTTAATTAACAAAAGTTATAAATGTAGTTATTTGCTTATTAATTATCTGAACCGCTGTCTGTATTATTTTTTAAATTATAGATAGTTAGAGTATAACAAATTCCAATACCAGTACCAATAACAGTACCAATCAAATGATTGATCTTCCTCTATTTATATCAGGGATTTGGTTTTCCCAAAATGAATTTAAAATAATTAGGAAAAATTTTGTGGAAATGATGAATATTATTGATTGGCTTATCATCTTAATTTGTATTGACGATTTTTTGAATAGCAAAATAAGAAATATTTTTCTACTTTAGATAATTTTTTCGTTTCGTTACGAAATATACTTTCAACTTTTTTCTCTCCAGTAAATGAAAATCTAAGGAAGGCAGATTTGTAGAGCTAAATGTGTGTCACTGCTGCGTAGTAGGTGTTGCTATTAGCTGAAAGTGCAATGAATTTGATTACAGAACCCTAAAGAATGGTAGGACTCTAAAGTGCTCTTATTGTTTTTGATTTGCAAAACAATAAATCAAGATCCGCGATGATTACATTAACAGGTTTTTAATCAAGATTTGATTACAGAACCCTAAAGAATGGTAGGACTCTAAAGGGCTCTTATTGTTTTTGATTTGCAAAACAATAAGATCAAGATCCGCGATGATTACATTAACAGGTTTTTAACCAAGATTTGATTACAGAACCCTAAAGAATGGTAGGACTCTAAAGTGCTCTTATTGTTTTTGATTTGCAAAACAATAAAATCAAGATCCGCGATGGCTGAAGTGATTGAGTATTCGCCGCTCAGTCAGGAGACTCCGGTTTCAAGATTTCTGTCTTAACTTTGAATGAATATTTTATTCTTCCTTTGGGATACCCTTCAGTTATATGTGTTCACCTCTCTTTCAATTTGAGAAACGAGTCACTTTTGTTTTAGTCTTATAAATCTGCATATTAATGTCTGATTTGGTTTTGTTTGGTAGTAAACGTCGTCTAAGAGCTACACTAATGCACAATTGGAACCAGTTTGGGATTCATTTTGTATAATTATACAAACGAAATATGAGTATTTGTGTGCACTAAACTACCACAGTTTAGATTGGGAGTCATTGTTTAATTTTGTTTGCTTTGAATATTAAATACAAAGTGCAATCCGAACAAGGAAATAGGGCGGTCGAAACTTGACCACGTCTTAGTAGACGAAAACATTAGCCATCACAAAGACTATTCATAAAAATATGATAATACGGTGTGGATGATTTATTTTGCTTTATTGTTATTATTCATATGCCAGCTTATGGGCTAAATTAAAAAAAAAAACGGCTTAAATAGGAGTCAAACTGAAGAACACGTAGCAAAAATCAAAGGACAACATAAAAACGCATCTAGGGTGACGATGAGATTTGAACACGCTTCAGAAAGTTTGACCTTGGAAGATCCCTTGACCATGTAAGACCAAAAACGTGTTAAACAATGAAAACGAATAAAGCATTTATGATACGACTACTGTTTGTGTCAATTATTCACAGTTACAATTTGTCCCAACTTTTTATGTCAACAATGAGTTTATTCGAATAGAACGTTCATGAGCCACGATGGCTCAGGGGATAGAGCGTTCGCTTTCCTATTAGGTGAATCGGGTTCGAATCCCAGTCGATACGAATTCCGAATCCAGCTTGCACCGACCACAGTGCTGACGTGAAATATCCTCAGTGGTGGACGAATCATGGGCTGGAGTCCCCTTATCGTCAGGCTAACAGTGGGAGGTTCTCATGGTCTTCTCCTCCAAGTAACGCTCCATCAAAAAGTCTTCCACGAAGACAAATTTCTAACAATACTTGATCCAGGAGTTCCTTTGTCTTCTGGATTGGGTTCAAAGTGACAAGGCTACGGAGTTGAACATTAGTAGTCATAAACCCATAAAATTGGGTCGGCTGTTCAACGACTGTTGTAAAAATTATTAAAAAAAATAGAGTGCTCATGGGGCCGGGATAGCCCTGCTGGTAGGGCACTGGGCTCATATCCAAGAATTCGTGGGTTCTATCCGTGTAGGCCGAAGACTCCCCTTGTAGTAAATGGTGACTAATACACGCTAAATCTGTCGAGTCGCAAAGTTCTCCATGTTCAAATAACAAATCAATACCTCTGGGGATACTGATCCAGGAGTTTTCTTGTCTTCTGGATTGGTTCAAAATTACAAAGATACGGAGTTGAGCATTAGCAATCGTTAACCCAAAACAGGGTCGGCTGTTCAGCGACGGATATAAAATAAAATAGAGTGTTCATATTTCACAAATCCTACAGTCGACTGATCGCAGTAACCGGTTCCCAGTACATCACCAAAGCCAAGTATCACTGGCTGTGGCCAGTTGCGAGTTGGTGACCATTATGATCAGCATGCGAAGGGACCTAGGGTACACGGTATTGGTTCTTATTAAACTGCTTGATTTCGCAGGCAGGTTATCGGGATACCAAGGTGGAATGTAAATGTAACCGAAAAACTGAGCCGAACTGATCAGTAAATATAATCGAATNTACTCCATACAGCAGTTCCCTTGTCTTCTGGATTGGGTTCAAAATGACAAGGCTACGGAGTTGCACATTAGTAGTCGTAAACCCATAAAATTGGGTCGGCTGTTCAACGGGGGTCATAAAAATTATTAAAAAAATAGAGTGCTCATGGGGCCGGGATAGCCCTGCTGGTAAGGCACTGGGCTCATATCCAAGAGTTCGTGGGTTCGATCCGTGCCGGCCGAATGCTCCCCGTGTAGTAAATGGTGACTGATACACGCTAAATCTGTCGAGTCTCAGAGTCCTCCATGTTCCCATAGCAAATAAACACCTCTGGGGGTACTGATTCAGGAGTTTTCTTGTCTTCTGGATTGGTTCAAAATTACAAGGATACGGAGTTGAACATTAGCATCTGGTCAATCTGAACATTAGCATTAGCAACCCAAAACTGGGTCGGCTGTTCAACGACGGATATAAAATATAATAGAGTGTTCATATTTCACACATCCTACAGTCGACTGATCGTAGTACCCGGTTCTCAGTACATCACCAAAGCCAAGCATCACTGCCTGTGGTCAGTTGCGAGTTGGTGACCATTATGAGCAGCCTGCGAAGGGACCTAGGGTAGACGGTATTGGTCCTTATTAAAGTGCTTGATTTCGCACGCAGGTTATCGGGATACCAAAGTGGAACGCAAATGAAACCGAAAAACTGAACCGAACTGATCAGTAAATACGAGGGTTGTAAATTACATAGTGGCAACTTAACCTTGAAACTCACAGAAGGGCGGACATGCGCAAATAGGATATGGGAGCGGTGAGGTGGCGCTGTTGTCGAAGTTTAGAGTGTAAAAAACAGTCGATCTACCTAGAAGGGTAGTTGTTGTGTGACGTTAAAGTGAGGAGATTCATTTCCATCGCTCTAATGCATGTTTTAAAAAGGTTTAATGACGAAAAAAAGACGAGATGCTTGAACCCATCGTGCTACTGTCCTATACGGTAAAGCATTTGCGCCAAAGGCTTCCACTAATCTTCGATAGCATTCTGTTGCATTTTTGCCACGGGCAACCTCGATTTTAAGGCGCGACCTCTGATCACCTTTTGAAAACATGCTTTAGAGTGATGGAAACGAAACTTCTCACTTTAATGCCACACAACAACTACCCTTCTAAGCAGATCGACTGTTTTTTGCACTGTACACATCGACAACAGTGCCACCTCACCGCTCCCATATCCTATTTGCGCATGCCCGCCCTTCTGTGAGTTTCAATGTAAAGTTGCCACTATTTAATTTACAACCCTCGTATAATCGAATAAATGAATGGTATTTATGCCATTCTCTAAGGTATCACGAATAAACTTACCGAATTTTATCACGTTTTCAAAATTTTATCATGTATTTAAGAACCATATTTAAATGTTAACTTTACCAAATCGCTTTGGTACAAATTACCGAGCTTTTTTGGCGATCTCATAGAACCGCAAACACGAAGAATTGTACTATATTCTGATAGTTTTGACCACACATTTTTTCTCAGTGCATATATAGGTTGTCCCGAAATTCACGCTAAAAGGAATTCCAATCACATATACAGGTTTTTAATTACATATTTTGAATTTTTGTTGATTCATTAAGCATTCAGTATAGCATTATGGATAGAATGGCACATTAGTTGAATGGTTTCCACTGCTTTGCTGGCACGCAACGAGTGTTTTGTCCAAATCTTCAGTGATCGTCAACTTATGCTGCTTATCGTCAACTTATGCTTGCTTATGCTGCTTATCATGATAGCAACAGTAACGGTGGTCTATCAGTTGACCTGTTATTCTGGTTCATCAGCCCTAAGCAAGGGGTTAAGTATAAATTGACAGAATTTTATTGATTCAGTGCTCTGAAGGTTCTTTTTACAACAAGGCGTGGGTGGTTATGAATTTGTTGCCCTAAACGGTAGACTTATGTATTTTATTAAAAAGAGTTTTTCGGCGTTAAATGTCATGATCTGAGTGGCCAATGTTAATCACCAAAACGAAAAATTATGCAGTCAAGATATGACTCTACAATTATCTAAAGGATATGGCTTCAGTTTTAATAATTCTGAACTGTGAGCTGTCCCGATTCCCTTCTTCGAGAACATTATACGACACAGATGGAACAAAATTCAAATCGTGCATGAATTTTGAAACACCGTTTACATTCAGAAATTCCATTACGGAACACCATATCATACTTTTTATAGATTGATTCATTTTAACTTTTACTATAAAAGTGATTCCTCACCCGTAATTAACTTTTTTTCCCAACAGTTTTACGTATATATTAGCTTCAGAAACCGATAAAACTTTATCATAAATTAGTATGTTTAAAAAGGATTTTAATCGTTTAAAAGTTCGCAGAAGCTCTATTTTTAAACATACCTCTTTTAATCATTTAAATCATGTATGAGATTTCTTTTTGCTTAATCTCCCGTTTCTTTTATCTGCCGACAATGTCATTGATTACAGATACTTTATTCTTTTATTTTTGTAACACGTCTGCTAATTAAACCAGGGAATTTTTTTTTACGTAAGCCAGTTTTATTTTTATGTCTGAACAATAGTTTTAATTATGAAAAAAATGCTTCATATTAAATGAAAGGTTCAATAATTTTTTTCAATTTCAATAGATATTTTACTTACACTGTAGTCTCTTTATTTTAGGTACCGTAAAATATTTTCATTGTTGAAAATTAAATTTATGCTTAATTTTAATTCTTTATGTAAATCACTGTTGCTGATTTTAAATAATTTAACCCTATGTTAATATATATTTTCAAAGTTACTTTAATTTCAATTATAAATCTGTTTGCAATATATTACCTGTCCAACTTGGCAAAGAATAGCAAAAGATTAACATTTTTAAACTATAATATGATTTAACCTAGACTTCTCAACTACTGCTTAAAAATTAATATATACAATTTCACTGATTTAAAATATTGACTGAGTTATCTTAGCATTAAAATAACTCAGGTTAATAAAAATATTAAAGTAATAAGAAATTGCGAATTTCGGTTGATGAATTCAACATACCACATATTAAATAATTGATGAGTTTATCAATTATCATCTAGCAATAAGCAGCTTAAAAATATCTGTTATTTAAGTATTTAATATTTAACATTATAGCAAATCATCAAAAAAAGATTTTTTTTTTGTATTTTTCATTTTAGATATAAAATAAAATTTTAGTTTAACTATAATAATATAAAATTTAATTTCAATTAATCATAAAAGATAACATTTTAAATGAGACAGGGTATAAATTTTAGTTACTTTTTAAAATGATACTGTTGTGTCTGTGACTTTCACGATCAATGCTTTGTCTATTCAATGATGTACCAATTCATTCTTTCACTTTTTCGCATAAATTCTTTCCTTATTCTGATCTTCTTTTCATCAAGAATCATTCCCAGTAATGACTTTCCTAAGATATGTGCTATTCATAAAAATGACCATTGATATGAAATAGCTCTTATCGTCAGGCTAACANTGCTCAATTTCTAAAACATTTCGACTAATTTTGTTAGACTTAAAACTTTTTGTAAAAAATATTAAACAATAGTATATAGCTCTAAAATATTTTATCTGTAATAAGAAATAAGAAAATTAAAACAATGCATGCATTTTTCCTTACTATATAGCCGTTTGATCCAAATTCTTCGTGTGTAGCTAACTGGGTTCGTTCTTCTTTGTTTCCTGTGATAAATGCAAATAAAAATGTCCATCCTCCGAGCATCCGGCACATTCCTATAAGTCCGGCAGTCACCAGGACACTCACACCGATTAATATCAAAGCCACTGCCCACTCATCCATCTTTATCTTCCGGCAGTCAATTCCTTCTAAATAAGTGAAAGAAATGCAAAATTATTAATGCACATATTAATCAAGCGAAAATTTAATTGCTTAAAATATAATATTCACCATAACTATATGCTAGGAGATAAGATGCTTTTAATGCAACTTTCCCAACTTGAAAATATATATAATAAAATAAAATCATGGTTCAAGGGAGACTATTAAGTAAGGAGGTCAGTTTAAGATCATACACGAAGAAAGCACCTATCACCATTAAAGAGGCCGAAGTGCTGTTTAAAAGGATAAATGGCGGGGATGAATGGGTACCTGAACCTGGTGCGTTTTGTAAGGCAAAACTTGGTTCTGGAACTTTAATGGACATAATGCTAATTTTTACTTTTTACTTATAATTTAAACTTTCTTATTGAAATTTTTTAAATCATAATCTGCTTGTAATTCTAACAAATTGAAGACTAGTTTTGCTAATGTGTTAAGTTAGAAAACAACATGGAGAAAAATATTCTGGTAAAATTACTGTTCTGTATGGTAATGGCATTTCTGGTAAAAATCCATAATTCTTATTAATAAAACCAAAACATACTCTATTTAATCCATTCATTTGGTAATGTAATTTTTCAACTCATATGTTTACAGTTTACAGAAAATTATGGCTTTCATTATTATAGTTCGTATTACCACACATTCAAGAAAATCTTCAAAACTGAAAAATAAATATTACCGAATTAATGGTTTATATGCTAGGTTCTAAGTTATTATGATAAAGTTACCAAATTTTACCGCATTTACGAAATTTTATCACAAATTAAAAAAGCGGTATTAGTACTGTCAATTTTACCAAAGCGCTTCGGTAAAAGCTATCGAACTTTTTTACTGTTCCATTAATGCCAGAAACACGGTAAATTTTACCATATGTTATGTGGAACAAGAGGTACAGCCCTCTTCTATAAAGTTAACCAAGAGATGAGTATTTATTCCCATATAACATGAATGCTACTTAGTTTTATTAAAAACCTTCTCAATACTCCTCCTGGTACTTTACACAAAAATTTTATTTTATGATCCAAATTTTAAGGTTATGTCCATGACTGCCTATAATTCAAAACACAGATTAGCTACTTATGGTCAATAATAAAATAGAAGGATGGAGAAGGAGAAAGAAAAGAAATAATAATGAAAATAACAATTATAATAATAATTACAATTATTTACATCTATATCTATAAATTATTACTTCTCTCATTTGTTTGATATATTAGCTAATGAGGATGAACAGAGCCGTCATAAGTAATTGAAATGAAACTTTAGCATTTGTTACCATTCGCATTCAATCTATCAAATCGTTCAGCAACATTCCGAATTGAAATTAGGTGAATATAGTACTACTGGATAATTTATTAATTAGTATACAAGGAATAAGTTTGTTAATTGTTATTACTCTGCACACTGCAAAAAGTAACTGTAAATTCTACAGGAAAAAAGCATTTTTTACAACAACAAAAAAAAACTGTTTAAAAATAAATGCAGAATTTTTTTCCTATTTTCAATCGCTTCCCGCACTGCAAAAAAACTTCCTCCCTTTTTTGTAGAATTTCTCCGTACATTTGACGGTTTAAAACTGTTTCTCACAAAACCATTTTATATCTTTGTCACACAAGTCATAAACAGACTAAAACTACTAATTCAAATTTTAGTTCTTGCCCGACAGTTGTGCTTACCGTATGATAACTTTATCTTTTTTTCCAATCATTTTATAGATATTTTCTGTAGTTGTGCTGACTTTCTAGCGATTATTTTATGGTTTTGAACAGCTGATGAATAAAATAGTGTTTCGACTTTATTATCAAATTAATATTCCATCTGATTATTGTCAGTCTTTAGATACAATTTTTCGGTAAGTTAAATGACCAGGCATTTTTAATGTTAAAAGGGCGGTCCAGTATTGTTTTAAAAATGCTCAAATTTTAACATGATTTAAGTGAGGTAGATAAACGAATTTTATAATTTTGTTCAAAAATTGTAAGATTTGCTTAAAAAATTCTCAAGATATGTAGAAATATTCAAATAATATTAATATTTAAGACGTCCAAACTTTCGATCGCTCCTCCTGACCAAATATTGGAACCATATTTTCCAAATTATGGCTAATCCCGCTCCATATTTTGTGGAATTATGAATCCAAATCTGTCAAAAACAGTATATTTATTCAAAGGAAGTACGTTTTTGTGCCTGAAATCCTAATTTGAATTTTCTTTTTCACTAACTGCTTAGCTTATTGAAGGTTAGTTCCTCCAGCTATTAAGATCGTGTCCTAGTACCTAAAAATCCAATCATTCGATCAAAAGTTATTCAGGGTGTTCAGCCTTTTTCATTTTGCACTCTGTATAAAATTATGCCAAAGCAAATAATTTAGTACCTATAGGGTACAATATTAGCTTTTCACAGCTTTTAGAATGGAATCATCAGAGCTTATAGAATAGTTGACTATACGAAAATATATTTACATACATATATAGCGGAAAAATAATAATTTTTATTTTTATATTTTTAACTGACAGGCTATATAACTGATGAAACTTATAAAATATTTCATCTTTTCATAACATATATTGCCTTTATAAAAGTGTGCAATAATAAAACCTTTTAAATTAAAATGGCTTTAGCTATCTAAGATTAAAAAGTAAAAATAGTCTCCAAACTTTAATTAAGAGTGTGGGTAAGTTATCAGTTACATGAGCATTATGTTTATGCAGACATTAAAAGAATATATCAAATATTACTCATAATAAGAATAAAATAAAATGTGAAAGAAAAGAAAATTTTTAATAAAAGGGTAATGAAAATCCTCTTGTTAGTCTAAGAAATATTTTCTTAAAACTTTCTTTCAATGCATTATTTCAATAGAGGAAACGAACTAAAATCAACTCCAAACTAACTGACATGCACTTCCTTTTCATTCTCCTGATTCTCTTTTAATACTTGCTTCTGAAGTTTTGTCGTAGAAAGAGTCTGGGTTCGCAAAAAAGATTGATATGAGCTTGAATAATAGCAATGATGGGTGCCTTTAAAATAGCTTCACTATTGTTCGAGCACTGATCTTTTTCATCGAAAGAGTTTTATTCTGTGGAAAAGTCGTTGGAAAAGTTTTAATGACAAAGAGCACAGCATTACTCCCACGAGATTAAAAAGAGATTAAATGTTTTTGGTTTGGATTTATTTGTAAGGGTTATTTCTTAAAGTCTTTAACATGGATATTTCTTGGAGTCTTTACTGTATTCAATGTTTTGTAAGCCTCTTTTTTTGTAATTTGAAGCTAAACATAAATGAAAATGATTTGTATAGAATATTTATTTTCCCCAAGAAAGATTATTTTAGATATATCAGTTCTTCCAAAATAAATGCTTGCTATAAAAATATTTTTGGTAATGAGACTTCCTTGAAGTATGAGAGTATTTTTTTGAATATCAAACCAGAAGTACTCAATTTTAATGGAAAAAAACTTCTATCTAGTTTTGACAATCGACTTAATTTTTTCAATGAGAATGTGACTTTTAATAGATATTTAAAAAAAGTTTATTTGTATTGTAACGTATTCAGATTGATCAGATTTTGGGTTTGCAACTACTAGTGTTCAATGCTTTAGCTTCGTAGTTTGGACCCAATTCAGAAGACAAGGAACTCCTGGAGACATTTGCCTTCGTGAACTTTTTGAGGGAACTTACCCGCATTTGTATTACACGAAGAGGGAAACCACGAAAATCTCCCTCGGCTAGTCGGACAGGAAGGGGACTGTAACCCATGATGCATTTACCACTGAGGATATTTTACGTCAGCAGTGTGGTTGATGCGATACGGGGACGGAATTTGTATCGACCAGCCATAATTGGGATTCAAACCCGGTTCACCTCATAGGGAGGCGAGTACTCTATCCTCTGAGCGACCCCGGCTTAAGCAGTTCTATTTCACAATTAGCATCGCTGTGCAGCCGGGATAGCCTGGTTAGTATCAGGTAGGGTCCATGTCAAAGAGGTCATGAGTTCGATCCCCGCTTGCCGAAGACATCCCGTGTACAAAATGGGGACTGGTGCAAGCTAAATCTGTCGTGGTCACAAAGTCCTCCAAGGTCTCATAACAAATCAATACCTCTAGGGGAGCTGAATTGGAGATTGATTAATCTCTGGGTCAGGTCAAAATTACAACCTGTGGATGAATGAATCGAATGGGTCCGAACTATACACGGGCAGTGACTTGTATATTTATGATTTCGTATTCTCGGCCATAGATGGCACCACTGAAAAACAAATAACGCACCTTCTACCATAAATTTGCTTCGTTTCATCAAGCAGGCTCGCTGGTATTAGCAAGTTACATTAGAAAAAACAATAACGGCATCTCTGCTGCAATTACAGAATCGTAGTAAAAAAAGTTTAATACCAGAGAATAGAAATAAATAAATAATCGGAAGAAGTCGGATAGCCAGCTAATTTGAAATAAAATAATGCATTCTTTGATACATTACTTCCTTCTTTCACACACTCTACTGTTTTATATCTCAACATGCAACAGCTCTACAAAAGCCTCCTAATCTACATTTAATAATCTACACTTCCAGAATAGCTTGCGTAAAAAGCTCTTCACTGCAAACATAAAGAAGCATTTTCTCAAGCTTCACCACACGTTGTGTCCTGACAAATAACCTCGAGGGACGTCAATTATCTCGCCAAATCCTTTAATAGCGGAATTCCGTTCGCCTCTTAATAACTTCGCATTAAATAGTACATTGCAGCCCCATAAAAGGAAAGTGAAGCCTTGCGTTCCTGAATCCACTGGGGAATTAATTAGTGGTTGCTGTGTTACACAAATTGAAGCATCGACTAAACTACGGAGATGTTGTATACTCCATGATGTGCGCGCCAATTTCACTAGGACCAGATTGATTCCAAATCTTGTAATGTCGATGGAAGTAAGATTTATCAAACACTGATTCATTTCCATAGCATTTACAGATTTCCGCAGGTTTGAAAACATAATTTAAAGAGGTGTTGGAAGAATTTAGTCACTGTAAAATATTCCGAATCAAATAACGTTAAAAAGTCATGGAACTCTGCGTGCGGCATCGGTAAAATCAACTTTTTTCCGCAAAAATTTACCGTATTTCTTACAGTAATATTTATTGAATTAAAGTAATTTAGTGATTTTACAGTAAGTACTACTGAAAAAATTAGATTCATAAGATTTTTTGTTTAGTAACATTTTATGGTAAAAATTGCTGGCCCCCTAAATGCCGGTACTTAGAAACGTAGTTTGATCTGGAATTGTTTACAGTGAAGTAGCTCTAATTTGGAGCGAATAAGTGATAGAATGTGTAGAAATATTGACAATAATTTATTAAAAAATAACGTGTTCCATTTAAAACTGGACAGCAATAGGATTAAACGAACGTTTAACATTAAAGGTGGCGTGTGAATGCTTTCAAAATATCACTTAACATGCTCTTCCTCTGCGAACTTTATTTCTAAAGGCTTTAGGCAATGTAATAAGAGTAAAAATATTAAAATGTTCGGGAAAAATTAAGAACTTAACTTTTGTTCCTCTTAACTCTTATTTTACTAAATGCACGAATTTGTTAATCTATAGTATTTTGTAAACACTCAAGCTTCCTGGTTTAAAATTACATTACGGTTATCGTAAAGCGTATAAAACTCGTTTACTTTGGTTGCAAAACAAATTTCAGAAAATGTTCTACATTTATGGCGAAATGTTTGACATAGTTTAGCATTTTTAACAATGAAATTTGAGTGTTTTTAAAGTATAATTTAACATGCTCGCCCACTAAGATTTTAATTTGATAGGTTTGATGTGATTTGAATGATTAGTGGAAAAAACGGATTAGAAAAATATGATTTGTTGAAGAACATAATAAATGATATTTTGAAAACACCTAAATTCCCTGGTTAAAAATTATCTTTCGTCTGCCGTGAATATGAAAGACTTCCAAAAACTATAGCCAACAGAGTAAAAAAATTTACTACATTTACGTTAGACTTATTTTTAAACTCGTAAATTTAAGTACTTTAAGAATATCATTTGTCGTGCTCTTTTATTAAACTCTTAATTCGAAGGACATGATGCAATATAATTTTAAGCCATGTGTTTTTTGATGTGAAACACTACAAATTCCATATAAGCAATAAAATGCTTTAGAATCTAGTGTTTTTATTTAATAGAAACAATGAAAAAATTAAAAGTAACTATCTTAACCATCCCGAAGAACGGTTTGATTTTTACATCAAACCATTCTTCGGGATGGTTAAGATAGTCACTTTTAATTTTTGAAATGAATTTTAATTCGTTTTTTAATAATTTAAAGGTTAAACGAATTAAAAATGTGACTCATCAGTAGCTGTTTCAAACCTTTCATTTGATTTAAGATTTCAAAATTTTATATGATGTTCTTTATTTTGTCTTTATGACAAGTTCACTGCTGAAATCTCGGTACCCATTTAACCATAATTTCAGATTAATTAAAAACATTGAAATTTTCTTGGTATCTTATGACCAATGTGTCAATTCAATTCGACAAGAAGAATTGAGATTCCCAATTCTACTTCATGTAATGAAACCGCCATCTTGGCAGCCATCTTGTCACTATCAGGAAATAACTCAATGATTCGCCTTTAAACTTCGGCTAATAATCCAAAAGCATTTGTTATCCGTTTCAAACTTGCACTACCATCATTTCACTCAAAAATTTAGTAAATAATTAAAATATTCAATAATTATTCTTCAAAATTATGGAGCTCCGAAGAACACGACCTTCTTCATCTACGAGCAGCAGGTTGTTGTGAGTTTTATCAATTATTGGTGTTAAGATTTAACTAAACCCTTTGAAGTGTATAAGAAGGCTCGATTCGGTATTAGCTTGAAATAATCATTCACAAAAATTTTAGGGTTTTCATAACCAATTTTGGATAGGTTTTACCCCACAGTTTTATAGTGTGTAATACAAATTTTATTATTATAATGACCTGGTGTTATGGCGTCATTAAAAGCTTAAATAAACTTTATTATCATAAGTTATATCTCTCATAACCATTAAAAGTTAAAGTTTAACTTGACCATGAAAAGTTAACTTGTTTATGAAAAGTTAACTTGATCATGAAAAGTTAACTTGACAATTAAAAGTTAAAGTTTTATTTTAAAACACTGAAACGGAAATTCACCTGCAAATAAATTTAATTTTAAAGTAAATACAGCTTTTTTACAGCAAATATTGAAAAGAAATAAATTTAAAATAATATCTTTTTTATTGTGGAACTTGTCTGAAACGGGAGAATTTGTACATGTCGTTGGTCTAATGATTTAAAATAAAAGGAAATGCAAAAGAATTGAAAAGGAAAAATTTCTTAAAGTAAGCAGTTATGGGGCAGGATACGTTATTTGATTTTAATTTAAGTTAAGATCCAGTGGTCCTCTTTAAAATTTGAATCCTAACAGCGTTTTCTGCTTTAAAGCAATTTTTATATCATTGTTTTTAAATGCAAGAAAAATAATTTTTCTAACTGTTGAAATACGTTATTTGTGTATATGGAATCAGAGCATTTAATTCATTTAGTAAAAAGTAATAGAACCTAAGAGGAAATATACCTAATTATGAAAAATATAATTTAAAGTTTTTTTTTTAAGAAATTTAAATTGGTCACGTAATCACATTTTTTATTATGTACTTTAATATTCCTTCTCCAAAATGTGGTTGAAGGTAGACACAATAGGAATCGCAAATTGATATTCCGGCTGGGAAGAAACAAAACCTCTGTCTAAAACTGTCAAATCACTACTGAGAAAGGCGGGATGAAAACATCAAAGCCAGTTTGACAACTTATTGAAACTTAGAAGTACTTCTAATAGTCACTTTTAAACTCTTTTTGGATCTTCTGACAATCAAACTGGTGTTGATTTTTTTCCAGTCTCTATTAAAAGTGTTCTGTGATATTTTAATAGAAGTTTTTTATGCACTTACTTATTCATTTCGGACGCCTAGGGTATTCACCTTTTTATCGACAAGTATAATTAAAATGCATGTTAAAGAAGACCATTACTAAATAACCTATATAATTAATAACGATTTACATTATCGATTAAATTACTTGATGGATTTTAAATAACAAACGATGATTATATTGTTCTAGATCATAGGTAATTATTTAGTTCTGAATAAAAATAATAGTATTAATAATAATAGATAAATGAATAAGCAAGCAATTACATGCATTTATAAAAGCTAACATTTTAATAGAAAATTGAAGTAAATTCTAACCATAATTAAATATGGAATAAAAGCTTAAATTTGCATAAAATAAAATTTAAAAAGAGCGTTACTTTACTATAATCTTATCTTTTAGTATCACAAAAACAAATCTGCGAAAAAAGATTTATTGAATAAACAGGAAAAAGTTCCGGTAAAAATTTAACGTAAAAAACGGCTTTCAATCTGGAAATAGCGAAGCATAAATAAAACAAACTTCGGTTAAAATTTTTGTCTCATCCTCCATTAAATAATAATAAGGCCAATCGCAGTCTAAATACAAAAGAAAAAAAAGGAAATTATTTTCATAAATGTTAAAATTTTTTGACGCCATATAAATATGCTTTCGAACTTTAATTTCACTTTTGGTAAATTTAAAATTTTTTAAACGATTTCTTATTCTATTAATTTGCATATTTAAGCTGAAAATGGAATTCTTGAAAAACTGTTAACTGCAATATTTATCTAAAATAATTTTTTTATATATATATTCGCCTTAATGCGATATTTCCCCCAGTTTTGGCGAAGTCTACCGAAAAGTAATGCGTTACCATAGCTACAAAAAGACATACTTTATTAAATATCTTTTTTGCTCCTTTATTCTATAATATTATCTTTTTTCTTTTCTTCTAATATAAAAAGGATGCCTTCATCTCCTCTTTTAAAGATGAAAAATTTGTTTTCGTAAAGTATTATTTTTCACTTTAATTTTATCAATACGAAAACGGAACTGTTTGAAAAATTATCTTTTAGGAACTTTGATGTGGAATAATTAATAATATTCTTTCATCTACTTAAAACAACTAATGATAATGTATTTTATACATTTAGTAAATGTTTAATGAAGATGAAGGAACATTTAATAAAATTTAAAAGAAATTTGATAGCTTGGCTTTTTTGAGTTTGAGGCTTTATTTTGGGATTTATTAGTGGAAGAGTCCAATTTTTTAGTTGCATTTAATATTCATTTAATTACATGATAACAAAATTTATGGGTCGAAAAGTAATGCTCAACATTTTAACAATCTAATCATAACATATGTATCAAAAATAGAGACCACGACATTTAAATCTTTGCTGCTACGGCCAGCTACTTTAATTTTTCAGATAAGAAAGAGTTTAATTTCATCCTACTCTGGCTCTGACTAAATAAGAAAATGCGACTTGAAGTACAATCAAGAGAATTAATTTCTTCGTAACTACGCATCTCAAGTTTCTAAAAAGGATCTTTAATGATACTTTTGGTAAATTAGACGAAATTAAATGCCCGAAACATTTTCTTCCATCTTAAAACTAGCTGAATAGGATAATATCACAGATAAATGATCCTTTAATTGTTTTCGCATGAAGACAATTGCGTGAATTGATTCATCCCATGAATACCAGTGGAGAAGAATTTCTTTTGTAGAAATCTTCAGCAAAACTCTTACTGGAGAATCTGGGTTCCTTCTAGCATTTATTGTGTTTATTCAAAATATTCTAAAAAAGATGCTGCTTGATTTATATAAAAAACGATATTTTTGACTCCCTTATATAGACGAATTTTTTGCAAACACAATACTTTTCTTCTTTAAGTTCATGCATAATTGAAGAATGATAAGAATTACACTCAGTTTCAAATAATATGAACAAATTATGATCGAAAAAGGTAATACACAAATTAAAATGACTAAATTTCGTTCTTGATTAATTGTTCTATAAGAAAAAGTAATCAAAGTAAAGTCAGCAAGTAATGCTTATGATTTGAGTTTTTTGTAAAGCCCGATCACATATTTTTTCAGGCATAGTTCAATTTTTTCAACTTCAGATAAAATAAGATCTCGTGAAATTTTTTTCCTCTTGCATTTTCTTCTTCTATATATTTTCATTAGATTTAAGTGTCTCCTTAACGCTTTTCAAAGTTCATTTTTAGTGTTAATTGCATCAGTTCTAGAAATTCGATGTAATTTTTGCCACTAAGCACTATTGTAAATTCTGTATTTTTATTTATGATTCATTTTTTATGATTTCTAAAATTTATAATTAATTATTATCTTGAAATTATGGCATTATTGAAAAAGCTTTATTTTTAATTCGGGATTCTTATTTAAGTGTCATTCTTCATGGTATCTTAAATTTATAATAAATCATTTTCTAATAATTTAAAATAAATGAAATAATTCCTTTTCTGTAAGGTTATTTTTTTTTATTTGTTCTTAATTTGATTGTTAGGCGTGTTTTGATTTTTTAAAAATATATTTTACACTTTTCTACATTGTAATTTGATCTCTTTTTTTTAATCAGTTAAAACCAAATTAACTATATTATTTCAAACAATTTAAGTTTCAAAAAATTCATTATAAAAACTATCAGCGAAGTTTGACGGATTTTAGTGCTTATTATTATTATTATTATTTTAATTTTTAGATACCTCTGACTTAACACATAGATTTAAGTAAGAAATAATCAAGAATTGATAAGTATCATTGCTCTTTTTAAATAGAAAATAGCATTCTATGCTTTACAAAATTGTAACAAAAACAAAATCTAAAGACACCAATAAGAAAAAGTAAGTTAATACTTTTTTTAAAGTTTTAATTTTTCAAAAAAATAAGTAAGATTAACATGTCGGACTTAATAATGTATGCTTGACAATCACACTTTTTTCTTTACACGCATTTCTTAATCCTTTTCTGGTGGAGATCTGCAATGTATAAACTTTTAAAAAAGTATCTACTCCCAACCTTTACTGATGGAAACAATTGTTTAGCTGCTTTGACGAGCATTTATTAGATTCTTTCGAATGATGCCATTCATTTGGTTTTTCTTCTTTAAGTTAATGAATTCTATGACTTCCTGGCGTATCATATTTATCTTCCTATTTTTTCTTCTTCAAGTTTTTAACAAGGGTTAAGGCAGCGGTTCTCTATTTTTTTTTACTGCGAAACCCTATATAATCAAGCTTCCTCCGGTGGAACTCCGGCTTCATTAAGTAAATAAAGATAAGTGTGCACATATTAACCATTAGAAGACAACTTAATTTTGATTTTTAGACTTTTTTTCATATTATATAAGATGAATAAGTTTTATCATCGTTTTATCATTAATAGTCTTAAATAAGATTTTATGTTCAACATCTGAATTCGCCCTCTTGGAGATGAATCTAGTGTAGCTAAAAATTTCTTTTTATATAGCTATAAAATAAGAAGTGTTATAAACGTTTAAAATGATTATTAGGGAAACACGTTTCTGTATTAAAGAATTCATTTATTTTATTTTGATTTTGATCGATTTCATTCCAATAACATCGCGGAAAGAGATCGTTACGGTGGTCCTGGAGTTGTCGTCTGGGGTGGCATTATGTTGAACTGGCGGACTGAGCTTCAGATCTTCGACCGAGGTTCTGTAACTGGAGACCGCTGCTGCAATGAGGTAATCCTACCCCATGTGCGTCTGTTCCGAGGGGCCATTGGACCAGA
>NC_092207.1:97503867-97598833 GCF_043381705.1 Parasteatoda tepidariorum
TTTATATATATATATCCTCCATGTTCCAGGTAATAAATCTATTCCTCTGGAGGTACTGCATTGGAGATAGATCGTTCTCTGCTTTAGGTCAAAATTACCATAGGTGTATGAATGAATGGATGTATAAGCGGGCCTGTCCTATAAACTGAAATTAGAAAAATACTAATAATTTAAATTTTAAGTTTAGGATTATACCTTTGATATCCATATTACTATATATACTTTTATCTGCAACAAATGTCTAACTTTTTCTTTACTGTTTTAGCAGGTTACGAAGTTTTCTAGTGCGGAATTGTGAGGTTTCACTTTTTCGGAATCTTCAAAATATGTTTTATTATCTAAAGAAATATATGTTTATGGTGTTCTCTTTCAACTTTCAGCTGGAAGCCAAACATACATCACTCACGCTATATACTTTACCCAAAGATCACAAAAAGTTGTTCTGATTTTTTTCCCGTCTTCTTTTTTTAGTTGCGAGAAGCCCTGTTTGAGGGATAAAAAGAAGAGCGTAAAATTTCCTTCCCCTTCTTTTCTTTTTCATCTCAAACCAAGTAACCATGACAACGAATGACGCTGAAATCTTAGCTTCGATTCTAAAATTTCTCATTTTTCATCGATTTGGTAGAAAAGAAGGGTTAAAAAAAACCTTACCTCTTATCTTTTTTCTTTTCGTTTCCAACCCGAGAATTTCTGAAAGTAATCATTATCAGTGATGATTGTATGAAAGCGGCCATCAAATTTTATCGCGAAGATATTTTATTAGAACAAAAAGTTGAATAAATCTTTCTTCTCTTTTTTTCAAATGCTCTCCATAATCCCTCAGCCATTTATCGTTCGTAAAACATTCAGTTTCAGTTCATTTACTTTAGTTTAAATTTTGTCTGTTTTTATACCAAGTTTTATTTTGAACCAATATTGAATGTAATGGTAATTGTATGGTAAATGTAATGGGGATGAATGGTATGGTAAATGTAATGGTAATTGTAAATTGAATGTAATGGTGCAAAACGTATACGTTTCTATCAGAATGGAATTTTTGTTTTAAACCTACATTTAAAGAATACGATTATTAGAATTGATGCGGGGAAGAATTATTCACATCTGAAAATTTTATACCCCAGATTTATGCATATGCAATATTATGAAGATCTTTATATTTCCAAACGAAGATCGAAATGCTGGAATGGTTCAGGAAATAGTTGGGATGGTTCAGGGGATAGAGCACTCGCCTCTGATTCGGAAACTAGAATAACGACTCTAAGATCATGAGGTTAGAATCCTCTTATCCTCGAACTAGCCGTAAGAGATTTTTGTGATTTCCCTCTTCGCAAAAGCAAATTATTTCTATAAAAAAAAGTCTCCATAAAGGCAAGCTTGATCTAAGCTTGCACTAGGAATTCATTTGTCCTATGGGTTGAATTTAAAATTTTAATGTGAAGGTGTTGAATCTTGATAGCCAGAAATACGATATAGACCGAATTTTTAGGCTAAAATAAAATTATGCTACAAGTTCTAAAAATTTATCTAAAAGCTTGTTTGAAAAATTTTATTAGACAAATGAAACTCAATAAAGGAAAATATGTGCTTTTCTAAAAATGTGACAAAACTTTTTCCAAGTCCCCAAATTAAAAAAGTAAAGAAATATAAAGTTATTCGTAAAACAAAGTTAAAGTTAAATAAAAAGAGAGATATATCAATTTTTATTGGTGTATTAAATCTGGGGCTGCAACATTCCAAGATTTAAATTTCCTGAAAGTGTTACGTGACTTTTTAATATATTTTCTCATTTGTAATATTTTAGTAACTGAAAGCAATTAAAAGACACAAAAAGTAATAAAAATTGAATTTATGTGTGATTAATGTACAAAGAATTGCTGGTAGAAATTGCTCAAAAGATTTTACTCCAGCGGCTTGGGGAGTGACATACATTTGTGAAAATATCAAGCTTATTTCTTTGAGCGTCTCTTCGAGCAATTCTTTGTACATCAAATACATATTTTTCTTCTCTACAATTTCTTATGATTGAATAAATACATCAACCATATTTCCATGAATAAAAAGTCTTATGATGCATCGTTTACCTTGTTCTTTTCACAAACGTATGCCACTCCCTACTCCGGTGACGTAAGACCTTTTGAGCATTTATTTGTACATTAATTACACATAAATTCAATTATTATTACTTTTTGTATTTTTTATTGATTTTTATTTACAATTAAACTCAATTACTCATTTTTACAATTATTAGAAATAAATGTAAAAATGAGAAAGTAGAAAATTTTAAAGTTACTAAATTTACAAAGCGGGGAAAAAAGTAACACATTGCGTTTTAACATCAACTTTCGAACGGACGTGATTTAAGAAAGTTTCCGCGACGACGTTCGAAATATGATTTATGAGAGCTTTCATCCAATGATTTATCAAAAATACGTGACTTTCGAAAAATGAGGTAATTTCAGACTCTCTGACCTTTTAAAGTTTTAATAAAAAAAGTTACTGTTATTTGCTGAATTTTTCAAATTCTTAAGATCTTTAAACGTAATACTCGAGTTTTCTTAAAAAAGGCAATCGATTTTTTTTTTCTTTACCAGCCTTCGTTCACGCATTTCACCTTTAAATCGAGATGAATATGCGAGTTTAATTAGCTGAAATTTTATTTTTTCTAGCATGATTTTTTTTTCTCCCGTGTATGACAACATCATCAGAAAAAGCTTTCTTCAAGTAAACACCAGTCAAACGTCCTCAAAAGGGATCAGTGATTTTTCTTCCTTTCACTGCGTTTTTGTGTCCGACGTAGCTAATAATACCATTTTATTAGCTTAACTAGATAACTTGATACTGTTTTCATTTGGTGCTGTTAATTCAATTCCAGCTCTTAAGCCATTTTGACTCAACTTTTCAAAGGACTCTCAACTGAACGGACTAGATCTTCGTGACCAAGGCCCGAATACCGGCATAGTTAGTTGTTTTGTATACTTCTCTAGGCTCGCACCGACCACTCTGCTGATGAAGAATATCTTCTTTATTGGATGGATTATAAGTTAGTTTTCTCTTGCTTTTATGCCAGCCAAAGGGTGTTTACATCAACACTTAATGAAAATGCATATTAATTTCACTCAATCTTTCTCATAGGGGAGATTGTCTCTTTGTTAAGAACAAAAGTTCCCCAGTATTCTTTGCTTTGTCCAAATTTAAATGGTTACGGAGTTGAACATAGTTAGTCTTAAATCCAATTATAATATTTTATTTTACAACCGACGTTGAACAGTCGACCCAATTTTGAGTTTACGTCTACCGATATTGTACTCCAAAGTCTTGTAATTTTGAACTCAATCCAGACTACAAGGGAACTCCTGAATCAAGTATTGTGACACGAAACTGCATTTGTGTTACATGAAGAGAAAAGCCACGGAAACATCTCATGGTCAGCCCTATGGCAAAGGAATTCTAACCCATCATCGGTCTATCATTGAAGATATTTTACCTCACTGTGGTCGATGCGAGCCGGAAGCAGAATTCGTATCAATCAGTCACCACTGATATTCGAACCTGGAGCACCTCATTGGAAAGCTAACCTCTTTCATCTGAGCCACCACGGCTCAAATGTGAGCATTATTAAGTTTTTTTTGCCGATAACACAAGTTTCAGTGAATCACGAATATAAACATTATGTATGTTACATAAGAATGGAAATGACGCTCTCCAGGCCCATTGGGCCTATACCCTAAGATTCGACACGTCACGCGGCAGCAATCCCTCCGTAATACAAGTTACAAAGCAGTACGCAGATATGAGGCACAAGACCTGGTACCACACCAGAGTAATTGATCACCATAAATTGAGTCAATGGAAAAAAAAGAGACCTGACGCACTAAGGTCCGCATCCAGAACCCACAGGGAGGCAGTGCCAATATGGGTGTGGGTGACGATCAAAATTGAGCCAATAGCACAGATGTAACTGCCACACTGTTGTCCACCGAGCGGTACTCAGCCTGAAAGGTCTTGCTTACCTTACTTCATTTTCAGACACATAAAACAAAATTATACTAAAATGCGATTTAAAATATAATACATCAAAATTGGAGGAGGAGGGAACACCATTGATCGGTTTACAAAATTATAGGCAGATGAAAACCTTGGGCAAATTTAGTACGTTATTCATCGTTAGATGCGCACCAAGACTCTATGGTAGAAAAAACACTTCTTGCTTAGTGTGCTATGATTTGTGGATTTGTGATTTGCTTTGTGCCGAACTTAAAATTCGCTTCGGTGAAATTCACGTAGGAGCTTTTCTGCTTTCCCTCGTCACCTCGCTGCCCTGGCACTCCACATTTAACGCGAAATTCTTCCTGGCTTCAGTCCTTGGATAGACGACCAAGTCGATTACACTTGCAGCATTTAAGTGCTCTGAGGTATTCCTTGAAGTTTAAACATCGCCATCCAAGACTTTGGGCCTCCAAGAACTTATATAAAAAACTTTGGGCTTCAAAGTCAAGAACTCAGTGAGTTCCCCTTTCGAAGCTTATCAGCAAAATGATTTCAACTTTGTTTTATTTCAAGCTCTTTGTTACTTTGTTTGAGGAGTTACTTGTCCTTATCTGAGTGGCTGCTTCATTCACGTTAAAAATTATGATTCCTGGCCTCTTTTGTGGATAGACCTTCACACTCATCAGACTCGCTTAAGCTCATTTTCTCAGACTCGGTCTTTGGACAACTATTTTTCTTAAAACCTGAAGGGGGACTCTGCCGCACATTCTTTTCATCAGGCGCTTCTCTCCGAGTTTTCACTCTGTAGGATTGATCTTTTCTTAAATGGCTTTCTCAGTATCCTCTGACGTGCCGCTCTGCTCTGGTTTGACAAGTTTGGCCTGTTTTCCTTTTAAATATGTGCTTAAATATAGACATTTGTAAAACATATGTTTAGTTTTAATTACTCCCAGTTATATTGAAAAAATAAAGGTGGCTTTATTCAGTTGGGGCACATTGTAGAAATGACATATAATGAGCCGGTACGGCGAAGTTTTGAAGGCAAACAACTTGTTCCGTACGATGCATAAACTTTCTTTGATTTGAACAACTAATTACCACTCAAAAAGCTATCGGAATAAGCTGTAGCAGCTGCAGGATAGCTCATTTTTAGTACCTAGCCTGATGTTTAGAAAAATGCATACGCATTTTATTTGAAAGCAAATTTTTCATATCTCCCCCAGAATTATTTCTGCATTTAATAATATTTGCTTACTTATTGAGCAAATTTCTATGTTGTTATTTTAGCTTTTAGATGGCTAAATAAATGGACAAATCAATGATTTCAATCGAAAAAGCTTTATTATTGATTCTCGCTTGAATGTTGTTTAGAATTAAGTAAATGGCTTAGAAGATGGAGCTCTCACCTCCCAAAAAACGTGATAAAGTTCGAATCCCAGCAAGTTCGATAGACACATATTCTGCTTCGAGCTCATACTTCGATCACAGTGCTGAAGTAAAATATCCTCAGTCCTAGACCGCTTAGGGGTTGAAATCCTTTTTCCATCTAATTGACGGTGGGAGTTTTTCGTAGTTCACCTTTTCATTTAACGTAAATGAGGGTTTGTTCCATCAAAAAAGTCTTCCATTAAAGCTTGTCAGTCCTAATGATTGATCCAGGAGTTCCTTTCTCTTTTGGATTGGGTTCCAATTACAAGGCTACGGAGTTGAACACTACTAGTTGTAAACTCAGCAATTAATAGGACATTAAATACAATTTTTTAATGAAATTTTTACATTTTTGAAATTGTTAAACGAAGATACGTGATCAGATTTTGTTTTGTTTCACAAATTTCTTATTATTATGCTGAGAAAAAATTTTGTATTCTACGAAATGTACTTTTTCTTATAGGTTTCCAAAAAGGTTTCACACGTGCCCTACTACTTGCGAGAAAATACAAAATTTTGTTGAAGTAATAGAAAAAAAATAAAACAATGGATCGCATTCTAATAAACAAAAACGCGATCTCATTTAAATTACCTTAATTACTCAGAGCAAATGAAATAGCATTTATATCTCAAAAGCCATTTTCCATACCTTAAAAATAAAAACTAAAGAATATTAGCAATCAGAATATGAACTTTTGTAACACTCATTTAATAGATAATGTAATTTAAAGAAGTCACTAATATATTTAAAATTCAATTTTCTTCCAGGTTTAGCTGTCCATTTAATTTATAAATGCAAGAACACTACATATTAGGAACAGAAAAAAATATAAAAGTTTTCAATTAAACTCAAGAATTCCTAAAGAAAGCTAAAGCTTTTTGAATATCACAAAGAATTTTTTCGCTCGTTACTAAATCTTAAAACTGCTTTTTTTTCACTTGAATTTTGCAAATAATTATTTTGTCTCGCTGATTTTTTTTCTTACTTTCCTGTGTTCTCCTCTTTCAACTTTGTAAGTTTTTATTTCGTGCTATACGTACATGCATTTTTTCAACGAGAAATTGTACTCTGTCTGCTCTTGCCCATTAAATGATGGTGCTTATATTTTAATGGAATATTAAATTAAATTGCTGGGCATTTCATTTTATTATTTCATTTTTTAAACTTATTGCGAAAGAATGTTATTTGTTCAAGAAAATTCTAGGTATTATGTGGCCTGTTTTGTGTATAGACTTTTACACAGTTCATTCTTCTCAAAATGCGTCATTGCTAATGCAACAATCTGTTTGAAAAAGAAACTATTTGGAAATAATCAGTAGATTTAACAATAGTTTTATACATTTATGAAGAAAAAAAACAATTTTAGATTATAAATAAAATTATAGAATGAATTATTAATTTAATAACAGATTATTTCGTTATTTATATTAGTTTCTATCCCCTTTTACAACTCCCCGAACCAAACCCTGAGACACAAGTTACGCAACTTTGTACCTAGCTACTATGAGAAGATACTGAACATTTTGTAACAGGATGTCTGGATTTTACCAGTTTCTTAGTTATTTTATTATACTACTGAGTTACATTAACATGGTGTTAAGCTTTGACGTTGTTGTCAAGCAAATCTAGCATTTTAGTGTAAAGACATTTTGAGACTACTAATGTTTAACTCCATNTTAAGAGTGGTATTCGCTGGATACTGTTTAATTTTTCGTTAATTCTCCTAGTATTTCTGTACCAGACACTGGCGGCGTAAAGTAGTTTTAAACCTAATACAGAAGACAGGGGAACTCTTGGATCAAGTATTGGGAGAAATTTGGCTTTGTGGAAGACTTTTTGATGGAACTAACCAGCATTCGCGTTACACGGAGAGAAAAACCATGAAACCATTCCAGGGTTAGTCTGTCGACAAGGGAACTCTAACCCATTATCCGTCTACCACTGAGGATATTTTACGTTAGCACTGTGGTTGATGCAAGTAGGATGAGAAATTCGTATAAACCAGCCATCACTGGTATTTGAACCCGGTTCACCTCATTGGGAGGCGAACGCTCTATCCTCCTTGAGCCATTACGGCTCAAATTTCTTGATTATCGTGGTAATTATGAAGAAAGTTAAATGTTTAGTATCATGTTTGATTTTTGGTAACAAATTAAGTTTCCTTTATCTTTTTATGTGCTCTAATGGAGATTAAAAATTAGGTAAGAAATTACTTATTTTTAATAAATGCACAAGTTTTTGTTAATTTTTTGTTTTCCTATTAAATCGTATTATTTACTATTTCTACTCAAACGATGCTATTACAGAGATAGTTTTCCCTCCTTTTATTAAAAAGGGCTCTTCAATGTCAAGCATGGCTCCGTGTAGATACAGAGCTGCTAAATAGTACTTTTTTTCTTCAAAATATTCCATCGACGAAAATACAATTAAAACCAAATCTTTTAGGTTATTTTGCTAACTTTGGTAACTTTTCCAACATTTTGAAAACCTAATTATGAGAGAGCTGGAACAATCTAGCTTTACATATGAACTTTTGGATCATTTGCATGTAGTGGTGGGAAAAATAACTTTAAAACAAAATTACAGAACAAAGAGTCATACATTTAAACATGAACGTAGCAACTACTAGGAGGCATTTTCCTAAAAAACGTTGACAGTTGGCATTCCCTTAGGCGAAGTTGTTCTCAAACAAAAATCTTGGCATTGAGGATAAAACGGTAGTAGAAATACTGCTTTAAGAGCATACATCTTTCTTGATGCTATTGTAGCCATCTTGAGTTTCTTTTAACCAGATTTCTGTTCTAACCGAGTTAAAAAATATCCTTTTTTTTCAAGTAAATTATGAAATAGTGTAAAGAATTTAAAAAAAAAAGTTTAAGTTGCGCTGTGGGGAATTTTTATTTGTGCACTCTGTCAAAATATACGAAAAAATTATACATTTTTAAAAGAGAAAGAAAAGAACTGCTAAGATTTTTTTCTCATTAACATCTGATATGTGTTTCATGCAAAAATTTATCCTGGGCTTGCTCTCCTAAATATCAAAAAAATAGGATATAACTTACCGGGTATTTCGATTCTAATTCGATTTAAGATCACCATTCAAACATTTGGTATGAATTTAAAAAAAATTTATAAGGAATGAGAATTCTACAGTTTTACTGTTCCTTGTTCTCATAGTAGCATAAATTGTAAGCAAAAGTCAAAACTTTTTAACATACATAATCTAATGCCGTAAAATATTGTCTATATATAATTAGTTCTCTTGACATTGCGTCAAATAGTGGACGTGACAAGAATATTCTAAATATACATGGAGTAAATATTTCAAAGAGTCATTCTATATCTCGGGAACATAATAGGAGCTACTACTATGTACATAGAATAATATATGACCCAGATAAGTAAGCATCTAAATATATCTCAGTCTCTCTTGACAATTCTCTATACGATTGCTGAGAATACTTCCGGTTCCTGCTCTAAATATTACGATTAAACAAAGCAATTATTGTTCAATCAATAAAATGAGTAATGTTCATTGACAATATGTACTAGATTTATAAAAAATTGTAAATATAACGCAAAAATTGCACATAATTTAAAATGATAATAATTAGATTATAAGACTATATGCACAATTTAATAGGATAGATTTATAATTTAAAGAATAATCACATAGTTTTTACAATATATATATACTTTTGTAAAAATAAAATTATGACATTGCTTTATTTGATCCTGTTCATGTTTTTATCAAAGGATATTTAAAGGGAAACAGAAAATATATGAAAAACTTTTTAAGAAAGGGTTTTTAATGTCATTTTTGAAAAAAGTTGAGATTTGCTCGGGGAAGATTTCTAATATTATTTAGACTTTTTTAGTTTAATTTTGACTCATTGCTTACACCATTATTACTAACATCGCTTTATTTTTCGAATCATCAAATTTCACAGATCTCAGTGGATGAAGGTTATTCTGGACAGTCTTTGATTGAATTGATCAGAATAGAAAAATATTCCAAATGCATCTGGCAACATATAATTGACGAGCAGTAGATTTTCAGCAAGAGTGAGGATGTTGTGTCGTGAATAGTTTAAGTGAGCTTTAACAGATTTCGTCAATTTGAAACTTGCTGACAATGAATAAAAGCAAGACGTAATTTTTATTTCCTCTTGTCGACATCTGAACTTAAAATCTAATTTACTCAAATTTACTAAAATGAGAACTTCGCTTCATCATCCCCTTATACGTTAACTCTACAACATTGCCCCAACTTAATAAAGCCACCTTTACTTATTTTTGCCACAACTGGACGTAAAGAAAGCCAAAAAGAATCAAACATATATATTATGAATGTCTATAGCTAAACACAAATTTAAAAGGAGTAACTCATTTCCTGCTTCATCTGGATAGAAAAAGTACATCAAATTAGTAAAAAAAAATGGAGGAAAATAAGTGCCCCATCAAAATAAAGACATCTCTGATTTAGTCAAAATATCCACCCTATTTTCAATCTGACTTAAAATACGTGATGCTGCAAGTCATTTACAAATCCTAGGTGGAAAATAGCATCAATATTATGTCAAGCTACAATGATAGTAGTCTTCAATTCTGCCACATACTGCAGAATTTCTTCCGCTGCATATGCAGTCTTACTAATTATAGACTTTCATGTTTTCTTATGGCGATTGAGGTAGAGAAAGAGAAGACCATTCCTGATATGCACCTTATTACCTAAAAATCACTACTTTGAAGATTCTGCATCGTAAATGAAGGCATTATCTTACTGGAAAATCCGACTTACGTCAACAATTCTGTCTTTAAATACCAATAAATGAATTTCTAGCATTTTTTTGGTAATCGGTAGCTTTCATTCGGCTTAAGGGAAAGGCCATGGTAAGATTACAACCATAGCCGAAGCATTCATGGGCCATCGCTGCCCATTTGGAGATTTTCTTGTTTTTTTCTCTTTATTTCTTTTTATACATTCTAAATTTGCGATATAGAAAGTAATTGAAGGCTGAGATTAGCAGTAGCCCATGCTGAAAGCAAATCATAACCAAAGAAGATTAAAAAAATAAAGGAACTTAGTTGATTCAGATAGTTCTGTGTGCAATTACAATATCGTGAGAAAGGAAAAACATTTCTTCTCCATTATACAGCAAGATAAAGGCTCATTAATTTGTGTGGGAAGGCTTCAAATGAAGTAATAAACATAATCTAGCCTCTCTCTCAGGCTTTAAGGTGGCTGCCGGTAATCGAAAAATTCCGAAAATCGATTTATTGCCGTTTGCAAAGAAAATGGGTGGCTTTAGTTGGATTTCAAGCAGGACAATGCTTCCATTGACGTTACAAAATTTCCACAGTGTTTGTTTTTTGAAGGAAAAAGTTATGTCACGAATGGCCAGCTCTCTTAAATGACCTATATCCTCACGAAAACGGGAAGGCTATCCTCAGTAGGACTGCATATGCTAAAAAGTAGCAGTTTTAGTTTGTGGCCGAATTCGAGGCTGATATCATTGAAATCTGGGGTATATTGATGATAATGTTCTCCAGGATTTTGTAAGTGCTACACAACTTCACATATCTCAAGTTATACATGAAAATGGCAGATATATTGGATATATTAGTTATAACCAGGAGTGACTTTAATTCGATGGAGACACTCCCCCCCCCTTATTTTTAACTTCTTCGATGTTTTTTACCAGTCCATTTGGAGTAAGACGTGAGTTACTCCTTATGCAACAATGTGTGTCAAATACAAACTTTCTTAATTTATAGACTTTCCAGACTTAGTTTAGATATGGATACGCTTGGTTCTCATATTTTTTGTACTCCCAGTTATATGACCAAAAAATCAAGGTGGCTTTATTTCGTAAGACATACTGCAGTTAAGTTTTTTAAATAGGTATTATTTGTAACGAATGTCTTCAAAATTCTTTAAATAATGAAAATGTTTAAAAAAATAAGAAATAAAACGAGTTTAATTACTTTTGCTTCAAGTTATTTCTGTTTTATGAAAGAATAAAAATAATTGGAATGTCTTAGATATAAAATAAAGGGAAAAAGCACATTAAGAATGCTTTAGTATGGCTCTTTCACATCCCATTCTTCACCTTTTCACTAACGTCAAAAAGTTTTTGATCACATGATTGTCTAAAATAAACAGCTAGGCAATCAAGTTTAATTCCAAATTCTTTTCTTTAGCTTTCGTTTACAAATTTTATTAACGGCAAGCAAAACATGGTATTTTTCATATTAGCATGCATTTCTTATTGAAACAAAAAAATAATACAATGACTACGCCGGAAAATTAGGTGAGTTTTGTCACAAAAGCAAATTATTTAATGAAATTAACTTAACAGAAATAATTAAACCAACTTTTTACTTCAATTATAGAGCTTTCTCTCGATGAAATTGAAATTCATTGGTATTACTTATTAAACGTTAATTAATGTATGTAGGATTATTAATTATATTAAACATAATGATGAACTTTATTTCACATTATCATCTTACTTATTTTTGCCAACTTTGTATTATTTTTTACGTTAAGTAACTATAAAATTTAAAGGTATCTAGATTTATATTTTAGGTAGAAACTCTACACAAAAGAATTCATTTAATGCATCTGAATTACGTTAATGTATGATCAGGAACTACAAATAATTTGAAAACTGAAGAATGTAGTTTTTAAATTTTTATTTAAGTGTTTTCTTTCTTTCATTTTTTTTTCTTTCTATAAATTTGCATTGTCATTAAGCACAGAAATACTGTCGCAATTTGACTGAATTAGCTAGTTCGAAAGTGATCAGAATTTTAATTGACGATGAATTTGATTTGATAATAAAATGAATGGCATTGATCGATAGTGATTATGATTGAATTGATCTTACGTTGAACAGCGGATATAAACAACTTGCACGTGAGGATTCAGTTGAAGTTTGAGGTCTCAAGCTAGCCAGAAAGCGATAAAACTTTCATTTATGAGATTCCTTTGTCACACAAATGAACGAGAGTTAATAAAGTTGCTGTAAAAAGCAAAATTAGTTATTGTTGATTTACGGGCCACAAAGTATAGATTTACATTTTTTTAAATTTATCAACTGATATTGATGATTTATATATTTACTTATAAGTTTATTAATCTATCAAATGTTTTGGCTATTCACTTAGTAGCCCATTCATCAATAAGCGAATTTTCTTATTCGGTAATTTATCCGTTTACATATTAGAGAATTCACTGAGTAAAAGTAAATAAGCATAAATATAAACACGTGTAAAGTAGACTAACTACACAAACAAGTGTAAAACTTAAAAAATAATCTTGCTTAAAATAAGTTATAAAAAATAATAGTAATAATTTTATAATAATTATACATAATACAGCTGGTGATAATTTTTTATAATAATTATAAATAATAATAATTATTATAAAAGAAAAGTAGAACGTCACAGTAAAGGAAAATATCAAGATTGTCGTACCAATTAATGAACGATAAAGGCAAGATTCTTTCTCCTCAAACTATCACTATCTGTCAAATTTGTAATAGATAAGAACGATAAACGCATTTAGAGATGAACGTTTTAATCACATTTAAACAAAAGTAACTTCATTTGGAAAGTAATAGTATTATCACTCATTAACTAAATGTGTTATCCAAAATCTTCATCTGCCTCCGAACAATCGAGGCTTTTTTTAATATTTTTATTTAGCAAACAAATGTAAAAAGAAGTGCTTGGTAAGTGGCACTTCAGAGAAGGGAGAAAATATGTAACATATTTTTTTTTATTTATTTCAGCTTGCTTAAAACGAAAAATAAGTATTTAATATGGTTAACGTTGTCATTGCCTGGAATTTAAAAGGTTTATGTACACTTAATTCTCCTCAAAAAAATTCTAAACTAGAAAAATAATTTAAAGACGTCTTTCGCTCAATTGATTACTGAAGTCCCAATTTATGCTCGGAAATCGAAAGATTTTTAAGCGAAATCAATTATTTAAACTTCAATAACTTCGAGTAGAAGATTCCTCTTCCGTAAATCTTAGGGAAAGAAGAAGGGAATAAAAAGTAAGAAAATTGTCAGCAATTTACACTGGAAATTTCTAAACAAAGCAACCGTAAAAGAATTCGTTTCATATTTTTAAATAATTAAATGAAGATTTAAAATTTTAGCCGTTCTACAAGCAGAGCATTTCTAATGAAATCTTTAAAAAAAGTTTATTTTTTATACTCATTATATTTAATGAGATGCTGACCGGAGTGTGTCGGGGTCAGGAAACTGGCCTTGCATTAGAAAGGTTCCAGGTTCGAATCCCGGGCAAGGCAGGGATGTTCTTTCATTCTCCGCACTCTCTGTCCTTACTGTGGGAGCAACGTTGGTTCACCTAAAAGGGTGTTCCTGAAGGAGTGGCGAACAAATATGCACTGTAAATGTCTAATTTGACGAAAGGTGGGCATTGAAATGTTTTTTTTTAATGAGATCAGTTTGTTCATAAATATTAGATAAGGAAACCGTTCAATTCAAACTAACTAACATGGAACAAAAAATTTCCATTTGATGAACTTACTGGGAAAAGATTCTAACTATAACCTTTTTTGAGTTATAGAAGCTGTCTACAAAACTCGTTTTCCACTTAAATTCATCTCATTTCATGATCAGACAGACAAAAGACAGTGATTACGGCTACAGAGTGTGAATAAAGCAAAATAGCGTCGATGAAGCTCACAAAAAAATAAAAAGAATCAGTAGCATTACATATGTCCCTCATGTAATGTCACTGATTTTATGGTGAAATTTATGCGTTACAGAGTTTTTAAGTGGGTTATATGATATGATATATATAGGCGGGTGGGCGGGCGGTCAGTTGATATTGCGTATTCTCGAAACGATTTCTACATACGTAATCTCGATACGATGGTACGAAAGTACGTAATCATCAAATAAGAACAGACATTTACGTGAAATTAATTTTTGCCTTCAGTCCTGGCAGCTAGCAGCCCCTGATGAATTGCCATCAGTTTTCGCACGAATCTTGGTACGTTCTCTTTGGAAAATTCCTTCGTGATGATGGGTGATGATGATTGTTTATCTGGAGCGCAAAATACATTCTGAAGGACATAAAAATAAGATCAGCGCTGGTGCTCACACTGGAAGGCAATCAGCGACCACCACAGACGACGAAGTGACTGAATTCTTGAACTTTTAATGTTGTTTTAGTGTTATTTGAATGGCACAGACGAGAATATTTCAGAAAGTTCAGACCAGACACCACGGACGATTTAAGACTTAACCATGACAATCGGAATTAAACTACTCCGCATTCCTGAGATCCGTTTCCGACCGACTTAAAGAGGCATCGGTTTCCTCTCTGCTCTTAAGTCTTGTCGTGTCTCTTCCCTAATTCTTGATGGTCCGACATTTGACAATTTCCCAAAACAGAACTTAATTTCGGAACAAATGACGAAATCATGAGGCCTGCATTAATGGAGGGTCTAAGAAACACACACTAGAAAAGTCTTCTGGCTTACTGTGACACATTCAGTTGCTGGAATTTTTGCTGGAAGTGATTTTTGGATGCAAGGGATACAATTTTAGTCCATTTTAATGCGCTGTAGCTATCAGATAAATAACTTTTTTTAATCGATTCAGTGAGTATTAATCATTTTTTATAACACGGAATATTACTTTTGTTTTTTGAGTTAAGCGTAATTTCTCAAAACATTTCATCTCATTTTCTTGTGAGTTAAATAAACATAAATATTACAATTTTTACAGATTGTTTAGTATTTGAAATTAACTTATTGAAAAAAGACTTGATTACAAGGTAAGTAATTACAAGAAATTGGTACCATTTTTTTAAACTATGGTGGTACTCTATTATAACGTAGTCAATGATTTCAGTGTTAACAATATGGAAAAATAAGTGGCTCCTAATTATAAAAAAGGATATACGAGTGATCAATATGAAACAAAAGAGATTCAGTAACTCATTTCCCTCAGGACTCAATAACAGAAAAAGACTTTTAGGGAATCAATCCAACTCCGAATATTTTTCTTTCCCAGTAGACAAAAGAATTTTTATGTCTGTTTCCCAATGAGTATTGTCGATTAATTTTTCGAAGCATGTCATTAAATGTCAGAGAGATGATAGGAATTATGTCGCAACAAGAAAAAATACAATAATAAAATGAAAAAGTAAAATTGAATTATTCTTCAGATTTGAAAGCATATTTTGAGGGACTTCAAATATAAAGAAGGATTACTCTGATTACTCAAATAAACGTTATGTATTGAATTTCAGTGCATTTATTTTATTTTTGTAGCACTCTCTTAATGTGCAATGCTTCATGCTTGCAAAACACCTCGATTTTGAAACTATGCTTGTACTTTTTGAATGAATTTTAAAGAAGCTGTATATTAAAAATTCGATTTCTCAGAAACTATCCAATCGATTTTATTCAAATTTTCCATATTGCCTCATAAAATTGCATTCATCAATATGATGTCAAGATTTGAATACCTGAAAACTCAAAATTTTTTGACTATTATTAAATAAAATAATAAGCAATTATTACAAATTATTTTTTTTTGCATTGTAATTATCTTTTAATAGACGAATTTCGTAATTGTGTGCAAAATTTTTTCGATTCGCTTAAATTCACTCGAGATATGGTGAAATACGCAAAAAGCAAAAAACTAATATTTAAGGGTCTGAGATTTAAACCACTTTCCTGGCCAAAATAATAGGACCTATTTCTCAAATTGTGACTGCGCCCTATATTTTAAGGGTCAGAAAGCATGTTTATCAGAAGGTGTTAAACGTATTCTTATTCAGAAGAAATACGTTTTTGTGTCTGATTTTGTAACTTTAAATATCATCTGCATTATTTAATTAGCATTTTTGTGTCCACACTCTCAAACCCTTAGGATTAAGTCCAAAGGCATGAAAATCCGATTATTTGATCAAAAATCATTCAGTGTGGTCTTTTTGAGCTCAGAACATCTGAGCAACAATGTCACTAATTTTGCTCACTAGAATGGTTATTAGATAATCAACTATGCAGTTCGATTAGCATTGAAGCTTTTAGTTTTATTATTAGTGGGAAAATAGTCTTATTACTTACAAATTTTATAATTATTGAAGTAACTATTTTGATTTCTACTAAAGTAACTAATTTGGTAACTAGTGAGGTTGCAAACTTGAATATTAGTGAGGTAATTAATTTAATTACAAATCTGAGTCTTGAAAAAATAATTTCTCAGAAATTTTTTTTTATTTAGAATTAAAATTTTTTTGTACTTTTTATTTTTCACACTTTTTTTGTTATTTTCTTACAAAATTAAAAAAAAGTATATGACTTGGGTATTGAGATGAATATTAATTCAAAACGAGAAAATATATATCCAATGCTCTTAATATTTTTTGTCAATTAGAATCTTTCATGTAGTACATAAGAACATTTATTATATTCTTCAACGCATTCCGAATTAGCAAAGTTAGTCAACCTTCTCTTATGTGCTTACATGATATATTAAATACGCTTTATTATTTACCAAATTGAAAGTTTTGATCTTGTTCATAGTATTTTGTCATAGACATTCATTTTACGGTGGTATATTTGAACTCGATTTACTGTTTAAGAAAACTTGAATTCAGTCTCAAAATTGAGATATAAGTCACAAAACTTTTTCAATATTTGGTTTGGAAATTGAAAATTCAGTAACTGAGAAAATATTTGATATTTTTTCTTAGATTGAAAATACTTCCTCTGTAACATCTTTCGTTTCATTAAAAATCCTGAAAAAGAATTTTTACAGATTCATATTTTAATTTAGAAGGTAGTAGAATTGCGAGATATACACAAAAATAATAAATAAAATTAACGGAATTTTATAAATTTTGTTCTGTTTTAATGCATATTTGCATTTGATTCAAAAGCAAACTTATTAATAAATTTGTAATGAATCAAAGTTATTTAGTTTATGATTTCACACTATTTACAATGAAATGAATTTATGCGAAAAATTTAATGCTTGAAACTTTTGTATTACGATAAATGAAATTCAATTCATATTTAACAGATGAGGAGATACAAAAATAAATTTTAGTAGGATATCTTTTTGATTGAAAAAACAATTAAGAAACGAATAACTTTGTTATAAAATACAAATTAGAATTAAAAATTCTAGTTATTTCTAATATTTATTTGCTTCAAATTGATTTCATTCATCTAAAACTTATATTAGTTTCTTTTCTTCCTATTTTATTCAAACATTTAGTATAGTTTTTAACTATATTACTTAAAATAATTATCTTGAGAAATTTTAGAGCATTAAATAAAAATTTCAAGACTCTGACCTTTATAAAAGTACAGAAATAATTTTTTACCTAGCTTAAAAGTAAATGTTGAAATTTACAATTCAATGAAATTATTAGTCTTCAGATATTTGTACAAAAAAAACTAAATAAACTGCTTTGTATTATAACTCTTTATGTTGAGCATAAATTTAAATTTTATAAAATTCTATTACAAATACGCAATAAGTTTAAAACTATTTTCAATGCTTTAAATTTTCGATTGCTTGAATAAACATTCATTTTATGCTTTAAATGTCCCTAACAAAGCGCAAGTTAGAGGATACTTTTGTGTCATGCTTTCAGTTAAAAATCTGGGAAATTTTAAAATAACATAAAGTGAGATTCATTGATAGTGTTAATTTATGTGCTAGAGGAACAAGGTTTCGAACACTGCGTTTGTAATAATATTGGAACCATATTTCCCAGTCCCTAACTACCCCTTATAATTTGAGGACCAAAAACAATTTTTTTTCCAAATGCTCACCCAATTGACGCTGGCCATTCAGGTATCAATAGAGCAAATTTGATGGCCACTCTTTCAGGGGCACCCTATGAGGTGGGCCAACGTTGCTCACGTTGTAAGGACGGATCGCACGGCGAATGAAAGAACTCCATGCCTTGTCTAAGATTCGAAGCCAGGACTTTTCTGATGCGAGGTTAGCTCCCTGATCACTACACTTTCCTATCGGCAAGGGTCAAAAATATAAATCCCTCGAAAAAAGGTTTAATGAAGGACTAATAGTGTTTGCACACTTTAATTAGCGTATGCCAGGAGATAAACAGCTGACTCATCTCTCGGGGTATTCGGCATAATCGACAACGAGAAGTGTGAGGATGCGCCCGTACAGGAGCCAAAGACGCCTGACTCCCGCCAAAATTAGCGTATGCAGGGTAACCATTCAGATTGCAGCATGTCTATCTGATCAGAGGATCAAAAGATATTAAGGTATTCCTTTTTTTAAAATTTTGTACTGTGCGCAAAATAAATAAATAAGTAAATAAAAACGGATTACCCTCAATAACTTTTAACCTAATTATTCGGATCTTCACATTCTAGAACTCGATCTTAATACTTAGAGGGGATGGGGATGACTTTGAATGAAATCGATCAAAAAGCTCATGAAACATTGAATTTTGAAAATTTGATTTCTCAGGAACTATTTGACCAACTTTGCTCAAATTTCATAATTTGCCTTGTAAAATTAGATTTTTTGAAATGATGCAAATATTGTATGCCTTGCAATTCAAAATTTTTCGACTATTATTAAATAAATTAATAAAATATANTTCCTTCATGGTGTTGCATTTTCTACAAACAGCAGTTTATATATATATAATATATATATATATAAATTTTTTTTTCTCTGTTATATGAAAAACTTTTTAATAAATATTTTTGTGAAAAACAAACGAGATTTTAAAATTACTAATTTTCAATTTTAATACTATTTATGATAAATTAATATAGCTTATTTTATTTCTATAAAATACATATGTAACAATATGTACAAGAGTTATTTAAATATAATAAATATATGAAATTTCCTCGTGTTTCTTTTTTTTGACAATTATATTCTAATCGATGTAAGACAATGTATATGTGTATTCTAATCGATGACAATTACATTCTGATCGATGACCTACTAAAATTAATTTCAAAATGAATTAAATAACAGAAAATTAGCAACCTAATGCATATATCTTTCCTACAATGTCAATCGATATGGAAAAAGTTAGAAAACAGAAAAAATATTTTTTTCACTAATGATGTTTCATATTTCGTAAAATTTACCTTTCACAGATGTTGTTAATGGGGACCATCAAGTCATCGAGTAATTATTACTTTAATTATTTCTCAGATCACTTTCATGGAAGTTATTATTTTATTAAGTAGTTTTATTCAAGTGACGATTTTAAAAATTTGGAGAACTGCATAATTGATAATTTGTAGATTTTTAAAATATAAAAAGGATTCTATCTTGAACGTGTAAAACAATGTCAGTTTATTATTTGATCTCCCATATTGTAGGTTTTAGAGTTAAAAGGTTTTGTGATAATTATCAGTAACAAAAAGGTATTTATAAAAAAAATAAGGATATTTAACTTTTTTTAAAACTATTTTTGCAATATTTAAAGTTAGAAGCACAAAATGTATAAAAGTTTTCATGCTTAAATAAAATTTTACACAGGAAAAAATGAAAGAAAAACAATCAAAATCTGTAAAGCATTTTGCTTTTCCGTTTATTTTGAAAAATGTTTTACAGAGATTGGCGCTTTTGAGTAAAATGATAGCTTTCGAATACATCAAAAGAATTTCTCATTGACTCATATACCGTTACAGTTAAATTTTACTATTCCATACAAAATAGTTAGTAAAATTAATAGTAAAGTAATTATAGTCTTACTGATCATAAGAATACTGGTAGCTCATACTTGCAGGGAGTAAGAGTGGATTGCGTTGTAAGACGATATATTATAGTAAAATCAATGCAATAAAGCAAAATAAACGTTCTTAAAGTTTTTTTAAAAGTAAACTGAAAATGAGAAAATTATTCTGCTTTTGAAATGAAACGAAAAATGTGGGGCGCATTGTTCTAAAAAGAATTTTTTTTTCTTCAACCAATTTAAAAATAGAATTCTTAAGGAATCTATTTTATTTTATGCAATTCTCAGTAGTTCTATTAGGTTTTTTTGTTTTATTTTTCTGTTAGTTTTTCTGTTAATGGAAAGCCGCTGAATATTCGATCGGCGATAAAATGTCAAATTTTTCGTTCGCATATTCTGAGAAACAATCCTAAGTTGAATTGTCATAAGACACTTAAGTTACCACTCAAGCTAGTCAGAAAATGTCTTCTTTAACAATCTTTAGCGATTAGGAAACTAAGAGCCGTGAGGGCTCAGAGGATGAAGCTTTCGCCATCCAATGAGGTGAACCGGGCTCGAATCCCAGAGATGGCTGGTCGATACGTCACAAAGCTAGCGTAAAATATCCTCAGTGGTAGACGGACCAAGTCCCTCGCCGTCGTTCGAACTGCGTGAGGTTTTCGTGGTTTTCCTCTGGATATAACGTAAATGCGGGTTAGTTCCACCAAAAAGTCCTCCACGAAATAAAATTTCTCCCAATACTTGATCCAGGAGTTCCTTTGTCTTCTCGATTGGTTTCAAAATTACAAGGCTATGAAGTTGAACATTAGTAGCCGAAAAACCCAAAAATTGGGTTGTCTGCTCAACGCAGGCTATAAAAAGTAAAATAATTAAAGCAAAATTAATAATTAATTATAATAAAATTAGGAAACCGAATAAAACTATTTTCAGACACATATCGTCATCAGACGCAAAACCTCAGTAACGATTAGATCATTTAAGCTAGCTCTGATGACGATAAATTCCGTTTCACGATATGATAGTACATTTTGCTTGCAGGAAACTATTGAAACTCGCATAATGGTCGAGTACAGAGGTGTAGTTAAGACTTGATTCTTTTAGATAGTTGAAAGTGATCATAATTTTAATTGGAAACGAATGGAAAGTGAACGAGAAAGTCATTTCATTTCAAGAGACTACTGTTTACAAGTCAGGTTATGCTTTACCTAGACAATTAACGAGACTCACGGACAGTCTGATCAGCACGTTGGAGTGGACATGAAAGAGAACTGCCAGTACTGTTAAGTACTTTTGTTCATATGTACCCTGTTCCATGGTTAGTTGTACGATCAATTAGATAATTTTTGCAACTGGATGGATGCACGACGGTTGGCGAGAAAATAATAACCATCAACTGCCCCAACAAAAATTAGATTTAAAGGTGAACAAGCTAGTCCCTGATGGCGGAAGTAAATAGAATAAAAAGTTGATAATGTTGAAAGAAAAAAACTCTTGAACAAAAATCTGCGTGGATGTAATAAATTGTAAAAAAAATCTTGCGTGCGAACATAATCTTGACTTAATTTTATACAATCCTAACTTCGATGAGACATAATGAACTAATGTGAAATATCACGCAAAGGAATTGTAATGGACGGCGTTGGATAACTTAGATAATATTTAGTACGTGAGAGAAGGAGAGTGTTGGCTACCAAAAACAATTCTCTATTTTTTTTCTTTCTTTTTTTTCGATTTTCGCAATTTTTTAGTTGAAAGAGGAATTTGATAAAGATAAAAAAATCACCTCTAGATCTTATTATATTTTAATTAATTCAGACATAATTTCGACTAGACTTAGTTTTTCGGAAATATTATCTCACATGAACGCAAGACTTGACGAAGACTTGACAAGCCTTTGACGAATAAATGTTATTACATTTTTCATACTTTTTCGTTATTTTGTATCAATTTATGTCAAAACAAGTGAAAAATAGTATATTTAACATTTTAATAATTTTTGGCTATGAAATAAAGCATGAAATGCCAGAGACTTTTCCAGAGCTAAAGATAGAATCTTCCAAATATATGACTCACTTCCAAACAAACATTTTTTGAATATGCATTAATTTGCAGTTATTTTGATCTGAGAGAAAAAAAGTATTTATCCAAGAAATTTCTTTAAATTTGCAAAATCAATTATTGATAAATTTTTGAATATCAATGAAAATAACGTTTTCAAACAACTTTTCTTGGATTTCATATTTTAGTACATATTATATATAATTCCGATAATCTGACAGATTTTCTGTAACTATTAGACTGTTTCTTAGAATTAAAAACTTATTATTAGAATTAAAACTTATTAAAAACCAAAATTTATTTTTCCTTATAATAAGAGTGTCAGAAAATATATATATAAGGGACACTGGTGTCCCATCTGCGTCAAAGGGTTAATATCGCATGAGCTGTAAGGACAGATTTCTCGTACAGATGGAATGAACGATAAAACCACATTTCTATATTATATATTCCATATTGTACATTATTCCATAGAAAAATGTCTCCATAGTGTATATTTGTTTGCAACTTCCATTATGAAGGACATCTTTCCGTTAAACACGCCAAGCACAAATGTGAAGGAATTATACTTTTTTCAAGCAACCAATTCGTAAATAGAATGCGCAGACATCTTTGAATTGTTCTGTACCGCTCCATCTAATAAACATTTCATGTTCTTCCTAAAAATTTAAGACTATCAGCATTGTAATCAACATGCTAAAGTAGTTTCATATAAGTCAATAACTACAGTGACATTCTTAACCAGTTGTTGGAGTGACAATCAGACCAGCAAACTCCCATCTGTCAAACGCGATAACTATGAATAAATTACTCGAAAACAACTCCTCAATGTCTTTGTCGATGGTCGATGGAAGATTTGTGTATTTCCAATGACAAATAATGCGCCAAATAAGTTTTCAAGCCTTTCCAATTTGAACAGAGTGACATCCTACATTGCGTAAGATTTCCAAATCTAGACAATTGTTCTTTAAATGGATAAAATCTTTGTTCAAATTTTAGTTCGCATGTATTTATTCGAAAAATCAACTTGTAACACTACATTATTGCTAATTTTAGTCTGTCTCGCCAGTAACTATTATATACAATTCTTTTTAATAGTGAGCAAGGGATAAAACTTGCATTTTATGTTTTCAATAGTTTGAATTGGCCGGAATAGCCTGTTTGGCAGGTAGCTGGACTCACCTTCGTGAGAACTGGAGTTCGAATCACGGAGGTCGAATACTCCCCGTGTAGTAAATGGTGATTGGTGCACGCTGAATTTGTCGGGTCACAAAATCCTCCTTTGTTCTCATTACATAGTAGACCTCTTAGTTACTGAATTGGAGATTTGTGGTTCTCTGGTTCGTCTCAAAATTACGATCCGTGGATGAATGAATGGATGAATGAATGGGTCCACCCTATAAACGGGAGTGGCGTATGGGTGTAGCAGAAGTCAAATTCTTGGCGCCACTGAAAAAAAAAAACAATCGCACCCCTTGCTTTATTGGTCTACGACAACAACAACAAAAACAATAGTTTAAATGGACAATTACCCAATTAAATATATTATTATAACTAAAATTCGATAATACGATGCTTGATTATAGGATACTCTAACAACCAAACGAATCTGTTAGGTTTGCATACACTTTTTCAGGCAATAAAACGGATAATTGAGCAATGCGATAATAATAAATCATCTGAGTTTAATAAATCATAAGTCATCTGAGACGCATAATGAGATTCTCAAATCACGTGATTATGAATCTTGATATATTAATAGCACTGGAGAACAAATTTTTTGTTGTATTTATACAAATATTTGTATAAATACAACTAATTCGGGTGTGGAGATGTCAAATCTAAAATCAGTTTTGCTCCAAAAGCTGAAGTATTTTTGAATGACATTTTCAGTAGATTTTGTCGAAATGTGCAAGTTTAAGAACGTTACATATAACAGGAGTGCCGTAAATGTTGCGACAAACTTTCGGGGAAGTGTTAGAGCTCAGTGTCAGAATTAAAGTTGCATAGTAAATCATGCTCGGAGATGTCGTTGCATGCGGCTAGGTGTTCTTCTCTCATATAACTTTTTCAAGAGCACACGAAGAAATAGTTCATCATATGGAGGCGACCCTAGCTCAGTATTACAACATTTCCGGGCAATTTCAATCCTGATGTTGTGCTCCAACTCCCTCAGAAGTTTTTCAGCAGTATTTAGCGTTTTTAAGCTTCGACATTTGGGAAAAAAATGTTATTATAACAAACTGTAAAAAACTGCAGCTTGGAGAGAGAAATTGATTGCAGATCTGAAATCAGCAACGTAAAAATATCTAAGATCAATTAAAAAATCTCTTGCTACAAAAAAACAAGGAAAAAAAAGGTCCCCCAGATGATTGAGAAAATAATTATTAATCTAGATGTATGCTATGCAAATCGAATTATTATGCAAATTGAATCTGATCGCATGAATACAATTATAAAACTTAAATAATCAAAATCCTGATTTATGATTTGTGAATAACATGTTTGATTTACGAGCCACCTGAATGCAAATCAACATCCATGAGTTATAGGTTAAAAAAATTTCTCATTAATATTTATTTAGTTTTCTGTACATTATTTGATAATAAAGCACATATTTTATCTCTTATTCATCAACTATCAGTAGTGAAAAAAAATTTGCCTTTTAAATTAGAAATTCAAATCTTTATTTATTTTTATTCTTAGCAGAATTAATTATAGAATTGTTTTTTTTTATAATAACACTTATTAACTGACAGTGGTTTTTTCCTTAAGTACTTTCAGATTTAACTCACAGGATACACTAGTTTGATGTAATTGATAATTCATATCTTCTCAAAGAACTTTTCTTTTAGTCACGACAGCTCGAAAGTGTACCTATTAAAATTGATATGAATTTTATTTACTACTTCTATCATGTAACAAGTATTTTTCAATTCAATGTTTGTTTTCAAGTCAATGTTATTAAAAAAAAACAAAGATCATTTCGTTAATAAAGTACATAATTATTACTATTTTATGTAGGCACATTTTGCTAGTATATTAATCATGAGGAAATGAACAAGTAACTTGAATGGAAAAATTATTAACAGTACTTCAAAAATAAATTAATAAAAAAAAACTTGAGCAAAACAGAATGTATGGCATAACAGGAATAAACAAAAGAAAAGCAATTATACTTTAACGATATGTAAGAATAATCTTAAGTTACTTTATCAATTTAAGTAATAGACATTTTTAACTCGATTGAACTGCGGAATTGAATTTTTTATAGTTTTAAAAATTTGAATATGAATGTTACGATGTTACAACTGGCAACATTTATTCACTTTCTCTATCTTTCCTTTTTTTTGTTACTCTCGATATCAACTTCAGCACAAGCATATAAAATAAATATTTCGAGAAATAGGAAAAATTCTTTGCATTTATAGATCAATAATCATTAATCAAAAAAGTGAGACGAAGTACCTGAAAAAAAGCACTTAAAACTGTAATAACTTTAAGAAAATAAATAAATAAATGAATAGATAAAAAATTCGAATGATGTTCATAAATGAAAGTGGCCCTTCTAACACGCTACTTTTCAATTCTTTTGCTGCATTCCTACAGGCTGCAGAACGATTCGCACGGCAATGTTTACTCCGAAGTTAACAGTTAGTAATCCACAAATTAATTATTGAATATTATTTTTGCATTTCATTTTACTCCCTGTACATTTTTCTACACACCTATCATAATTTTAAGTAAGTCATAGTTTTTGCGTAGCGGAACAAAATGTAACTTAACGTTACATTTACGTTACTTAACGCAACTTAACGTTAAACATCCAAGACAGCGACGGCGTTACGAACGTTTTTTTGTGGAACAGAGAGACTTTAGTTTATCTGCTAATACTGCTTTAGTGTAAATTTCAGAGTTTGAAAAAGATATATTTTAAAGAGATTTCCGAAGAATGGTTATACCTGATTTAGTGTGGGTATCTCGGTCCTGTTTGGTTGTTAAAATGTAGCATTTGTTTGTGCTAGCAATTGTTCTTTCCACTCCATTTCGAGTAAGCCAAGTTCATCAAGTATTAATTCTTTTAAGTGACGCATTCTATATTATTTCACAAAGATTTCAATTCTTTCACTACATATTTCATACTTAGCACAAAGACATGCTCGAAGCCACGTAGAACATAAACAAGCTTACATCGATGTTGCCAGGTATACGAAACGAAATATATCATGAGTATTATAAAATACATAAATACATAACAAATCTAAGGTAAGTAAAAGACGTAGACGAGTAAGAATTACATTTCAATAAATTTGAAGCATGGTTTGGTGTTGTATTTAACTAATCTCTTATCAAATAGCATTCTAACTAGTGTGGAGAAGCTTAGCTGAACTTTATCGCGTCATTCGGCCTACAAACGATCAGCTGGCGTGGACGTCATAGGTCAAATGTGTGGGTATCCGTGATCTTCTTCCTGAGGAGCAAGTACCCAACTAAATTCCAACGTCTGAAATCATTTAATATACGCACTTCATTACTGAACGCTTTGTATAATTTATCATATTTTTTGACAAGTGGAATTAACAAAATTGAATAGAAATGTTTTAAAGAAACTGTGTAAAATTTGCAAAACAAAATATGTATAAATTAATGATCATTCTATAAGCTAAAATTTCCGAAGTCTTTAAATTTTCTAAAATGGCAACATGTGTACAAATCATGTAAAGATCTCGCAAACATTTCATTAACCAAGAAAAATAATTTGCATAAGCTATCTAACACATTAATAATGTTACCCCACAACACAACCGGTAAACATTCAATTTAATTAAATTTCAAAGCTAATCGATTGCAGTGGCCAATGCCCTATAAAACGTCAATTTTCTCTCTAGTATAGATTAACAGTGACAGCTTAAGCTTCGATAAGTAAATGTCTAAAAGCCATGTGTTGCTTTAGTAAAATCTGACACAACGTGATACAAGTTTCATTACCATGGAGTTCTATAGTGGCACAATATAATATATGGCAGTTTCTCCTCCACTGATTAAAATTGGAGAGGCAACAGAGTGTTTTCGATCAACATATTGCTGAAACATGATAAGGAAATTGACAACCTAGAGGAACATTTCAAATATTTACTTTCTTTTCTTTTCATTTTTATTCTGCGATAATTTTACAGCGATTCTAATTTAAAATATTTGCATATTGATTGGTGTATTATGTCGAAATCGATGGGAGTATTCTTTTGTATTTTAATGAATTATAAGGCAGTTATTTTTGATAAATTGTTTCACGACATGTTTTTTGAGATATGAGATTATAGAGATTATTAGAGAATTGAATGATTAAAGAAATTTTGGAAAAGATACATGAATGCTAAACATTTTGACCCCCTCTTAATAACGAGTTGGTCCACCTTTAGCCTACAACGCAGCTGCAGCCCGCTTTGGCATGGATGCCACAAGTCCTTGTCAGATGGCCGGAAAAGTATTGTACCAGATGTTTAAGCAACGATCACGCAAATCCGAGATATTGTGACTTAGTGGTCTTTGAACTCTGAGCTGCAGTTCCATGACATCCCAAATGTGTTCTACCGGATTGAGATCCGGTGAGTTAGGCGGCCAGGACGTTAACTGGAATTCAGCATCATGTTCCTGGAACCACTCCAACAAAATTTGAGCCTTGTGACACGGGGTGTTGTCCTGTTGGAAAATTCCATTTCCAGCTGGAAAAACAGAGGCCGTATAAGGGTGCACCTGGTCCGCAATGATGTTCAGATACCCTGTAGCACTCACGGTCTGCTCTACTACAACCACGGGTCCCAGAGACGCCTAAGAGAACGTCCCCCAAAGCATAATACCACCACCACCGGCCTGTGTATGACCTACTGTACATTGAGGGAGTAACTGTTCGCCCGGAAGACGGCGTATCCTGACACGGCCCTTAGGCGTTGATGAAAGACAAACAGTGATTCATCTGACCAGGCAACTCTCTCCCACTGATCCATGGACCAGTCGCGATGTTCCCGGGCCCAGCGCAGGCGTATTGGCAATGGCACTTGGTCAGCAAAGGCCCACGAGTAGGACGTTTGCTGTGTGGCCCCATATCTAACAGTGACCGCTGAGCAGTGTGCTCTGATGCTATTCTACTTGACCCTGCATTGTATTGGGCCGTCAGCTGAGCCACTGTCTTGCTCCGGTTTTGCTTCACCAAGTGAGACAATCTTTGACGACCTTTTTCTTTGATAGCGTGTGAACGTCCAGCACCATGTCGTCTACTACTGGTTTCCCCGTCATTCATCCACTTTGCATAAGTACTAACAACTGTAGATCGCGAGCAACCCACGAGTTGTGCAGTTTCGGAAATACTTGCTCCGAGCCTTCGAGCCATTACAATACATACATATATATATATATATTCAAAATGAAGATAAGACAAAGAAAAATTACAGACATAAGAAAAAAAAAGGGGGGGAAATAATAAGTAAAAAAAATAACAAACAACAGTTTAAAAAAAAGGAAGAAATTTTATTTAAAAAAACCGGAAAAAAAGATATAATCTTTTCATCAGCCCGCACGATTGTATCCGCAAAACAGAGTGCTTTCTGATATTGTATCAATAAAGCCAAAGCAAAATATATTAATACAATAGTGTGAGGAGCACTCAAAAAATTTTTTTACAAAAATTACAACAAATAAAATAGAACACGAAAAGTAAAAATAAGTAAAAATTGCGTGTAAAAATAGAAAAATAAAGAAAAAGAAGAAACAGTATAAAAAAATGGACTATAAAGCGAGTAGCGAAATCAGATCAACTTACATGGACGGGAAATTTTTCAAGAATGATTTAGAAATGTTTTCGCGGAAAGAATAATTTTTATCTTAGGATAATTATTCTTTATTCAGAAATATCGCATTTATAGCAATNTATATATTTATCCGAAAGGTATAATTTTTTAATACAGAGAGAAAATACTGGTAATAAATTTATATTATTTTGAATAATTTATTTTAAGTTATTAAACTTACGTATATTGGAACACCAAAAGTCGTGGCACCTACTTTACACCATAGTGGTGCTTGACAAAGTGTTCTACTACATCAAAACCGAGGATAGTTCCTGGTGTAGTGTATCACCTAGTACACTACTTGTTGTAAAGTAGCTGCCACCATGTTTGTTATTAAGTAACACGTTATAATTATAGTGAGATATGATACGCACAAGAATTAGTGAAGTTATATATATGCACTTGTTAAAATAAAATGTGTTGATTTAAACATACGCACAATTCATACAGAATATTATTATGAATTCGAACAAAACAAAACAGAAGTGAATAGAAATTAAATATTATAGTATTATTTCATAGAATAGACAGATTTATGAACATTTTATGAGAATATAAATAATTTTTTGAAACAACAAAAAACATACATGCATTTTATAACAATTTACGTGAGTAGTTTTGTAAATTAATCCGGAAAGAAAGAGTGAAATTACTTGGTGAATAATTGACCGCTATAAATATTCTTGGTAAATCAGTAAAGTGGATTGAAACTTCGTATTAAGTAGGCAATGACCATATTTTGTTATTTCAACTGACAAGAAGAACTTCCATTTCAGCAGAAAACTTCATGTAAACAAGCCGCCATCTTGGCCGCGATAGTATTACCATCTTGAAAGTGCCAAATTATTCATTTTTAAATTTCTAACAATAATCCAAAAGCATTTATTATAGGTTTAAGACATTCCCTGCTATCATTTCCCACAAGAAATTAGTAAAACAGTTTAAATATACAATAATTGTTCGTTAAGTTTACGGAGCCCCGAAAAACATTACCTTCCTCTCCAACAAGTTGCAGATGGGTATAAGCTTTATCAATTATTGGTGTTAAGATTTGACTAATTCTTTTAAAATGTGTAAGAGCGCTCAAATTGTTCTTATCTTGAAGTATAGTAACCATTCACACAATTTTCGGAATTTTTCTACCACCGAATTCGGATGGGTATTGCACCACAATTTTTTACAGTGTGCAAAATTAAATAAAAATTTGCAACAGAAACTTACTTTACAAACTATCTAATTTGAAAGAACTATAATTTCAAACCAGATTTAAACTTCAGGACTATCCATCTTAAATGAAATTAAATCTTGTTTTCGAGAATTCAAATATGCAACTTTCTTTTCCTAAAAAATGTTTTGCTTTTATTTACGTTGAATAAAACTCGAAGGAGCTTTATAAAACAGCCAAACAAGTATAATAGAATAAAAAAGCAAGAATGGTATTAGGTTTCAGGAGCATGTCTTTTCAAAAAATATAGTTCTGAGTAGTGTTTCCATTTCATTCGTCTGAGGGGAGTTGTTTTTTACATTTTTGAGTGTATAACTAAAAGTGACGCTTTTAAAATGAAACGTCAAAATCAAAGCAAAAGAAAACCCTTAAGTTTTAAATTAAGGCTCAGTCAGTGTTGTAATATAACTTAACAAATCGTCTTAATGTGGTGTTACTGAGTTATTTCATGAACCAAATTGGACTTGGTCACAGGTTGTCCAGATAATCGACTCCTTACTGTATCGATTAATTGTGTTATGGCCTTAAATCTAAAAACCTGTGTAATAAAAGTATAATTCTGCGCTTATTGCTTTTTTATAAACGCCATAAATAACCATATATTTTATAAACACCGTGAATTGAACATTGTTTTGTCAATGTCATAAAATATTTAAGTTTATTATTATGCTATGTTTTAAAGATGTTGAAATACACGTTTGAAAATTTTTAAAAAAAAATTTTTTTTTTTTACTCAGGTAGTCAGATTACGTTTTAATACTAAAAATTTTTCTATTGTATATTTCTAATATCTTACAATGTTAAATGATTAAAATCATATATATTTCTTCATTAAATTATGAACTTCATGAAACTCCTGAATTAAGTAGTGGAAGAAATTTGCCTTCATTGGAGAACCTTTCGACGGAATTAACCCACGTTTGCGTTGAACAGGAAGGAAAACCACGAAATCCTCCCACGACTAGGCTGTCAGCAGAGATGACTCTAACCCATGATCCGACCTCAATTGAGAATATTTACGTCATCACTGTGGTGGGTGCGGAATTCTTATCAACCAGCCATCGCTGGGATTCGAATCCGGTTCAACTCATTGGAAGGTGAACACTCTATCTACTGAGTCAGCACGGCTCAAAAAAAACAACATGATTTCAATAATTAACTTCATCTATTTGTAAAAAAAAGAATACTTTAAGTTTAAAAAAAAAATTTGCCAAAATACGTCTTTACACCGAATCGCAGGTCATTAGCCATCACTTTGTCAATATCATTATATCATTTTTCCATTATCGGATTTAGTTGAAATTGAAATGATGATAAAAACTTGTTTTTATTACATTTTCTTAGTATTCTTTCTTTTTGTTTCAAGTAAGAAAGTTAATGGAATAAAGTAATTATTTCATATAGTACAAACTGAATCGGAAATAATTTTTATTGAAAGCATTTTTAATCGAGAGAATTATTTCCGAAAAGAAAAGAGAGATTTTTTTTTTTAATATTTAGATCTGTTGATAATTTATCTGTCTTTATATAAAATTAAACAAATGCTCATTTATGCATTTAAAAATAAATTAATAAAAATATTTTTAATTGAAATCGTTACGAACCTCAGCATCAGTTTTGTACTTTCTAATTATAAAATCCTATAATAAATTTTAGGGCTTCTTTTCATAAAATTTTATTTTCCCAGGAAGCTTTTCTCATTCGGTAGTAAATTAATTGAAGTTTAGTAAAAAAGCGAACTCCCCGAATAACTTATGATTTAATCATTGGATTCATTCTTAATCGAAGTCAATCCTAATGATTCGAGGGTATAAGTTTAAATATGCTAATTAAATAGTCAGACGATATTTTAAGTTACGAAATCAGGCAGAAAAACGTATTTCCTCTGAATAAACAGATTTCTTTTTCCAATGGTTTTTCAATTTCTGAAAGTATAGGGGGTAGCTGCTATCTAGAAAATGTGGTTCAAATACTTTAGGCAAGAAAACGATTGAAAAGTTCGGAACCTTAATGTTAATTTCACTTTTTACTTTCTTCGCTATATTTCGAGAAGGGGCCAAGTGAATCAGCAAAATTTGCACACAATTATAAAAAAATATTTTTCCTGTAATACATATTTTTTTAAAAATTATTAATTTATTTAAAAATAGTCTCATTATTTCATTTAAAAATAGTCGCATAGCTTTTGCATCGTAAAACACAAAGGACTTTTCAATTATTTTACTAATTCTCATGAAATCAAATTTTAAATATACGACTCTAGACAATCAGAAAACTCAAAAACTATTGCATTCATTTCATTCAAGTTTATGCAGTTTCTCTGTTAAAATTACATATTTTACAAAGATGTATAAGTTTGTTAACCTTCTAAATCAAATTTTTTTCAAACCATTATCAAACATAAAAATAAAATAATAATAAATAATTATTGAGTAAATTTTTTTCAGTGAATTATCTTTGGTTAAGTGAATTTCATAATTGAGTGGAAAAAAAATTCGGTTTCCCTTAAATTTAACGAAATACGTAAAAAAATCTGATTGGCTTGTGAATTTTATATTTAAAATCGATTTCAAAATTAGGTTATTTGCATAAGTTGTTCCGCTTTAGTTTATTGTTTATTGATGATTTGAAAAACTGCGCAATTAAGAAGAAAATGTTGCTTTTCACATTTTCCACGTTAGTTCGAAAACTATATAAATAAATGAATGCTCACAATTTTTTACGAAATCATTTGAATGAAAGAAAATTTTCGTAGTTACGGTTACTAACAACAACATGTAAATGCTGAAAATTGGCATTTATCCAAAAAATAGACACACTTTAAGCGCTCGTGTTAAGAAAATCTGTTGTTCAAATGAATAGATTCAGCGAATAAAACATGACTGAATTAAGCGATTGAAGTACTTTACTGAAGAAATTTAATTCATGTAAGTAATTTAGTAGAAGATAGTGGCTGAATAACTTAAAAATATTTTACGCATTATGATGGTAGCATGCAAGTTTCACAAAGATTTTGCCTTAAAGCAAGCAATTTTCTTTCAGTATAACTGTAACCTGTGAAATGAAATAATAGGTTGCAGTTTGGTTTTTATTTCCGTCATCATTTGCGGATCATGTAGAATCATAAGATGATGCAAAGGTAAAATTGAGAGAAAAAAAGTCTAAGTTACAATTTATGACTGGAAAGCAATACTGTTTTAAAGTAGGCATATATGTTTAACCCTCTGATGGTCACGCAAATGATCAAATTTGCGAGAAAATTTCTCTCTTTAACGCTTGTTTCTCGATTTAATAATACGGGATTCGTTATGTATAGAAACTCGAAATGTGACTTTCTATTAGGAGGACCAGAAAATAATGTCGTTTCGATAAATTAAATATTCGTCAGTCTTAAAAGCAAATTCATTTTTTTAAAAATCCATTTCGATTCATTTTCGATCCGGCATTGAAAGGTTGCTGCTAACGAGGGTGAATACATTATTGATTAACAATAAAATCTTGACAACAAAAATCAAAGGCACCGATTCTCGAAGATCATGATTTTAATTACCTCCAAATTGATAGATTTCTTTTATTGGGTTTTGCTAATTTAAAAGGCATTCTCTAAAAATATTTCTGGTTATTCGAAGTTATGAATCACTAAAAAGGAGTAAAAGAGTCTCCATAAGAGTTGATGTATTAATCTTGTATTCTGATTCAATCTCTCACTCGAGAAGCACCAAAAAGTAATGAAATAATGTTGACATAAGTAGTTGTAATATTCATGACAAACACTGGAATTATTTGTTCCCTGTGGTCACTCTTTAAACCGGAGAGATTAATTGCGACACATGCATTATGGTAATTTATAATGACCTCAAGAAATCAAACATAATTTTTTTGTTTGTTGTAAACATTCGTTAAACATTATCTTGCCCGTTGGGAGCATGCTTACCATTTGATGGAAATTTTGATCGACTTGCCATTTGCTTTTTATTGGTCATTTTTTTTCCTAGTTTGTTAAAATGTTTTGGGGTTTGAGACTTATTTATAGAAAGAAATTCAATTTTCTTATTACCTAAAATAATTTAACTTTTAGATTATTATTTTGGTGGGAAGATGGATAGGCTTTTCAAAATTTTACCTACTGCAAAGAATTGACCATAAACTTCAACTTCTACGCATATAATTAACAAAATTTATAAATTCTCTGTTTAAAACTGGAAATAAATTTGATTGAAAATCATCAAATGAAACGCTCTTGATAAAATATCTTCTCAGTGTTGATCTCACTTCTTGACCCTACGTTAACCTCTTCTGTTACCTATATTTATGTAAAAAAAAGCCCTTGATCTGGCAGTAGATGGCCACACAAATAATATATCGGTAAATAGCTTTCCATAAACACCAGAATCAGTGTAAAAACGTAGAACTTAAGCGAAGTTTAAAAAAATAAATACTAAGTAAAAAAGCTTTCTAATGTCTAAGGTGGAAACCTTAATATAGCAAATTTTACCTTTTGAACAAGCCTTGTACATTGCTCCAAAGACAAAAAGGACTACCCTGAATAACTTTTAATCTAATCATCGGATCTTCGTCTTCACGCTCTAACTTTCATTCTTAATGGTTCGAGAACGTGACGTCAAATATGCGTATTAATTAGTTTAGATGTTATTTCAAGTTACGAAATTAGACGCAAAAACGCACTTTTTCTGAATAAACGTAATTTGTTTTCAACGGGTTCGGATTTCTGACTAAAATATAGGAGAAAGTGTGCAATTGTGGAGATTAAGTCCCCATAGTTTGGTCAAGACAGCCATCCAAGGTTTGGATCCCTTAATGCAGATTTTACTATTTGCGTATTTCACCATATTTCGAGAACTTTTTGAGTTAATTGAAAAATTTTAAATTACAAAATTAATTTATCCAAAGAGAGTTCCATTCAAAAAGTAAATTTTCGTAAATATTTATTATTTATTATTTTTTTATTTAACAATTGAGGAAAAAAATTTGAATTATAAAGTGTACAATTTCGTACGTCATTTTAAATTATATAATCTGTGTAAAAAACCAAAATATACGTATTCAAAATACAAAATTTTAACGAAATTGGTTGAATAGCTTTTGAGAAATCAAATTTTGAATTAACGACTTCTTTAAAACTCGATTTTTCAGAAACTATTTCTCGATAATTTCTTTCAATCTATTCATATCCAAATATATTCATAAGATGATATGAAGCATTTTATTTTTATAAATTTTTACAGGATATGAAAAATTGTAACAAAATGGAAATTTAAAACACTAAACATAATTTTGATTAGTTAAATTTGATGCAAAGAATAAAACTAGCAATTAAAGCAATACGAGGAGAAAATTAGTTATAAAATAAGAACATGTGAAAGAAAATATAATGTAATTAACTTTCAGACACTAGATATTATTTATCAGTACGATTAAGAATTTTTTAATAGTGCTGCGAAAAACTACCCTTTGGAACATTTTTATTGCTTTTTGGTGCAAAAAAGTATTTTTGTGAAGATTTTTCTTCTTACAAGAATCTTTTAAAGCCATTTTTTCAACAGCTGTCGCAAGTGAGACAAAATTGATTTTTCCTCAGCGTCCTTTTTTGTCCCTGCTTGAACTTTTAATATTGACTTACATCGAATTAGCAACTAAGCACATTGAAACTTAGTTATCGTCTGTATTTTAAGTGGTTTTTTCATGTAACAATCGAACTCCATATTGAAAATAATTAACGCGAATTGTGATAGGAGAAAAATAGTAGTTATACTTTAATGGGGTAAAAATACCTTTAAACGTGCTCATATGTTTAGTGAACATTCAAGTTTTTTTTATTTATGCATTAAGTTTATTTATTATTTTGAATGAATAAAATTTTTACTTAATTTCTTTCGTCTGTTAAAATAAATTTATGTAAAAATATTTCACGATTGATTTTCTTCTTATTCCCCAATGTCAAAAATGTTTTCCCAACGTCTAATTTACTAAAGTTTTGTATGTTTCCGTCTGCGGGAAAACAGAAAAGCTCGGTAATTTTTGCTGAATTGCTATGATAATGACTTATAGTAAAATTAATTATGAAATATGTTTTTATATTATGTGATGAAATTTGATAAATGCGGTTAAATTTAGTAATTTTATCTTGACAACTTAGATCATGGCGCATAAACCATTTATGGTTAAACGTTTTAGTTTTGTGTTTTTTACTAAATATATTTGTTAATAAGAACTATAATTTTGAAGACCGTTAACCGTTGCCATATGAGCAGAAAAGTTACAAAATGAATAGTTTAAATTACGTGTATTTTGATTTTATTAACCACTATTGTGGTTTTTAGGATTTTATTATTATGGTTTTTAACCAGAATTACTCATTTGTTAACCAGAAATGTTATTACAATACAGTAGTAATTTTAACAGAATTTGTTTTCTCTGTGTAACTAAGGATTAAATTTAATGTACCTTTTTTTCCTAGGGATTTCTAGTTTTGTTTTTTATTTCACTTTTTTAAAAATCATTTCAATATAAACTATGCACTCTTTATCTGCTTTTTTTTTCAACTGAATAATTTTTATTGTGATTAAGGAAATCGGTAAAACTTAAAATCTTAAAAAATGTTTCAAAACTTTATATATTTCTCACCTTGTTAGAATCAAACAAGAAAAATTTATATTAGTAATAGAAAATTTAATTATGTAACACATTAAAAAAAATGAGCTCGTTTTTTTCCCCGCTTGAACCGCATTGGTTTAAATCTGCCAACCTTGTTCATATTACTAGCTCTTTTATCAGTTTCAAGAGGGTGTCCCCAACTCGATTCTATAAATAAGTTTGGAAGATTAAATTTACTTAATATTTACGTTATTTTGAAGATCGAGCGTTTGTTTATTTCTTACCAAATTACCACTGAATCGATAAATTCCCTTCCATACTTCGTGACAGTTTTAGTAAACTCACATCATACCTGCTTCCCACCATTTCCCAACCTCATCCTTCACGTCGTCGAAGAGCTGAAATACCTTCCGACAAATTATGCCTTTAAATTAGAGAGCTGATAGTAGTCACAGGGTTCAGATGTAGAACGTGTGTGTGACCCTCCAAAAAAAACCAGATTTCCTTATTAAAAATTAATTATTAACATTTTTACAAAATTTCTTTGGTCATCTTCTAAGTACTCTTCATTAGATGCGATGCACTTGTTAAGTATTCTTTCCCAAATTTTTGATGCACCTTCGATGCTTTTCAACGTTGATATCGTCCAGAACAGTCTCAACATCATGAAAATTATTTTTATAGACTTTTTTTTCATTCTGCGATGCAGAAAAAAGTCACACGGAGTAAGATCTGGCGAATACGGAGGGTTCTGAACTACAGTCCATTCCTGAGAGGCTGTTTTTTTTAAAATCATATAGGGAGAAGGCGAGAAGCAAATTTAGCCGAAACACAATTTAGCGAAAATTTAGCAAAGTCACTATCGGTTAGCATACTCATGCCTGTTTCTTTTGAAATTCGGTTGATCTTGAAACGGCGAACCTCGTAGTGTTTTAGGCATATTTTTTTTAACTTTTTCGTCGTTCCAGGATGCTAAAGACGCCCAGAACGAACTTGATCTTCAACACTCATTAAGCGACTCGAAAATGTGTGTGCCGCTCCTTAAAACCAAGTTGAAGCATTTTACAACCTTACATTTTCAATTTTTGAAAAATTTCAAACACACTTTTAGTTTTTAAAAAAAAATTGTCATGACGACTTCGCAACGGGAATAAAATAAAGAGTAAGTGAAACACAACGTTCGTATTTTCTAGAATAAGGTTAATCATCCCCCCCCCCCATTTTTGAGGGTATCGAAATTTGTCGAAAAATGTTTCGTTTATTTATGGAAAACACATTTTTGTATATGTTTGGGTGATTTAAATAATCATTTACACTAATTAGCATATTTTAGGTTAGGTCTTTGAACCATTAAGATTTAATTTAAGATAAGGTCGTTAAGATTGAGTCCTAGTACATAAAAATGCTGTCGTTAGAGCAGAAAATTTTTAGATGCCTTCCTTTTGCTTGGCATACCTTATACTATCCTCAGTTGAATATTTACATTTTATTCCACTATTCCGCATAAATCTCATAACTTATATTGCTTGTCATCTTTATAAGTTATTAAACAAAAAATAACACTGAAAAATGAGTAAAAAATTTCGAAACTATAGACTGCAGTATTGATTTCTTTTATTTTTTACTGAAAAATAAGTCTCTATTTATGCATATGTGATATACTTCGAATTGTTTACTTGGTTGGCATCAGAGATGAAAAAACAAACTGTTCTTTCCAGTTTTTATTGATCATGTTTTGCCTCTAAAACACATTCGTGGATTTAAACTTACGTTATTTTAGTAGATTCAATGCAAGTATTTTTTATCTAATGGTCTATTGATCGGACAAAATATGCCATAAAACCCATAATCATTGCATGATCGTATAGGAATTCTTTAGGGTAAGCACATTTCTAAATTTCTAAATAAGGCTTTTTTTGTTTTGTTGCTAGGCAGTCTCAATTTACTTTTTTCCGTAAGGGGCCATCTATAAAATATGACCATCAAAAAGGGATTAAATTGAACTCACAATTTTAAGCAAGTTTTTCTGGAGTTTTTTACCCCCTTTTCTTTAAATCAAGTTGGAATTTTGTCCATTTCTTTTTGTCTCTTTTTTGTGACGTACATAATTTATTGTACTACTTGCTTTTTTTTTTATCTCAAGTACATATAGTTGTAATTTTTTAACACGAATTCAGCGCAGTTTGGTCACATTTGGCTTTTTCGACAGTATGCCGAAATCAATAAACTAATAGTAGTTCTTATTAAAAAATTTCACATTACCTCATAAAAGTCCTCAACTGAAATTTATAAAAGCAAATTTTAAGTTAAGTTCATAAGTTATCTAATCTTCTTTGAAATCTGTCATTTGACCAATTAACAATTTTATTTTAAAAAAAATAGAGTCAAAATTGATTTTAATCTCTTACCTTAAATGATATGGATATTTTATTTTTTAAAAAATGCGCAGTTTCACACAAATAGGAAGCAAATATTTCTGTTAGCCTGATTTTAAAAGTTTATTTCGTTTTTTATTTTCTTCAGTTACATTTATCATTGATTTAATCTCGAATGTAATTGCATTAAAAGGTTTGCACTTATATAAATACGAGTTCAACCCCTCCAAGGTTCCTTAGGTATATTTTCTACCTTTTTGTCACTTTTCTCGTTTGAGAATTTCCAGTTCAGCGTCTTTTAACGACCCCGCTCTTCTGTTTGCCTTGCTTTAAACAGAAAAAACTTGATTCTTGACTTTTTTTAATTCAGGTGATAAATCTTAAAATAAGTAAAAACTTGGATTATAATTGCGACGAAATAAAACCAGGAAAAAAATCTGCAAAAAAAAAAGAGAGTGAGTCGTTAAAGGCCGCTAGATTGGAAGTTAGCTTCCCGCTCTATTATCTTTTTTCAATAATACACAGTTTCTACCATTGTTTACTTTTATTTCCCTGACCGCATTGTAGTTTCATGGCAGTATCTGACTTGAGTGTCATTAAAACATTATTTAAAAATAAATTTTAAAAGCAATTGCATAAATGTAGGACAAAAATAATCAATCAGTTCAAATCTCTTTATTATTTTTCGAAGCAAAGGTTAAAATTTCAAATAATAAATAAATGAAAGATTTTAAATGTTCTACACAGATTTGTATGATTCATAGATTTTTAATTGAAATAAACAACGTAAGACTAACCAACATTAACCTCTTCACAAACGAAATATTTTTATATCTTCAAGATATTCCCCTTCATTTCGAATATGCTCTGTAGCTTCAAGATGTCTCCGGAATATGACCTATAACTCAAGACTATAACTCAAGAATGTAATTCTGATGCTTATTAATTAAGTTAATACGGATTTTATTTTATTTTGTAATCGTCGTTGGACAGCCGACCCAATTTTTCGGGTTTATCACGACAAACTTTGTAGCCTTGTCATTTTGGACTCAATACAAGAAAACAAGAAAATTTCTGAATCAAGTATTGGGAGAAATTTGCTTTCGTGGAGGACTTTTTGATGGAACTAACCAGCATTTACGTTACACGGAGAGGAAAACCACGAAAACCTTTCACTGCTAGCTTGACGGCAAGGGGACTCTCACCCGTAATTACCACGGGGATATTTTACACCAGCATTGTGGTCGGTGCGAGCAGGGTGCGGAATTCGAATCAACCGGTCATCACTGGGATTCGAATCCGGTTAACCTCATTGGAAAGCGAACGCTCTATCCCTTGAGCGTGGATTATGGATTAAAAATTATGTCGGACATACCAGACACCAGAACCGAGGGGATTAAATAAAATCCAAAAGTACTTTGATGTTTAGTTAATTAGTTAAATATTTAAATTTAATTTTTAATTAGTTTGATGTTTGAATCACAGACATCAAAAAATAATTTTGTTGTATTGTTCACTTTTATTTGGAAAAGATTTTCTATCTAATACCCAATCCATTTGAATTCCTAATGCAAAAAAAAAAAAAGTTTCGCGTTGTTTTCTGGACATTGGAAAAAGGTGTGAAAAAGAGAAAAGAAAGCAGGTCGATGGCTTCTCAAAATCCAAATCTGGCACCGGACCAAGAAAAGGGACCCGTTATTGGAGTATCAGAACGTCACTTTTCTGGCGTAACAATAAAGAACAGCGGCAGCCTCAGTTGACGCAAATCAATAAAAGTTACCACCACCCCTCTTATGTTCGGATCTTTTCCTCTTTAACGTCTTCTGGCGAGATTGCCTCTCTAATTTGGAAAGTTTGTCACTTTGTGTACTCTCTTGACAGAAGCAATCCTATTGCGATGGTATATAGGCTCGATTTATGAAAAACATCGCGAGAGCTTATGCCAAAAGTAGGGAATTTGTATCGAAATGTCACTCTTCTTAAATCGTATCGCAACTTTAGCAATATCGAGATTTATACTTTTTGTTGTTGTTGTTTTTATGGTGAGTGAGAATTCCGAAAGCATTTCTTAGGATTGCATATGTGTTTTTCTATAAATTATGATCAACAGAAAAGACTCGTAAGAAGTATCTTCTTTTGAAAAAGTGTATATATAAATATTTGTTAGTAAACTGAATTTTTAAAAGTGAAACCCCCTGCTAAATGCGCAGTTTTTAACACAAATGAATGATAAGATTTTAAAAGTTTATATCTTTGAAACTATTACTCTCATTACAATAAATGATACACGAAATTACTGTTTATATATACACATATATATCTATATACTTATATATCCATGTTTGACATCAACCGAAAACTGCATAGAATCAGTCGAACTTTTTGTTCGCTTGAAGCTTTGTTATAATATATCATGATTATATGTTTATGTGGCTTAAGCGTGAAGTTGGCTGCGAAAAATTACAATTGAGATACAATTAAGTCTTCCGTGAGGAAGAACAACCCAATGTTTTATCTAAAGTTATTATACTTTTATTAATTTTATTTGCGTATGAAAATGCATCGAAACTACAGTTCCGACAACGTCTGTCGTCACCCAAAGAGAGTCAATACGAATTTTGCAAAATTAAACAGATGAGTTTAAGTAAATACTTCTAGAAATACTGTGAATATTTTCCCTGAGAAGTCGCTTCACAAGCATAAAGAGTAATATATGAATAATGCCAATGAGGCCAATACACTTTGCTTTGCTGCGTGGAAACTATGGCATTTAGAAACGGTAAAATTACAAATGCGTGTATAAAAATGTACAAGGAGTTAGGGTGATATAAAAAAATTGTGTTCAATAATTAGTTTAAGAATTATTAACTGTTAAACTTAAAATAAAATTATTCCACTCCGGCAGCTTCGCTGTCCAGAAAAATTCATTTACTATCTTGAAATTTGATGTGATGAAAGGGTAATTGTTTTTGTGTATTTATAAATAATTATTTTTTCAAAGCTTCAATTTAGGGCCGGCATAGGTTTGGACCAGGTATAAGGTTTGTATAAGATTTTGGGTTCGATCTCCGGCAGCTGAAGACTTCTCGTGTAGTAAATGGTGACTGATGCATGTTAAATCTGTCGAGTCACAAAGTCCTCCATGTTCAAATAACAAATCATACCTCTGGGGGTATTGATCCAGGAGTTTCCTTATCTTCTGGATTGCTTCAAAATTGCAAAGATACGGAGCTGAACATTAGTAGTCATAAACCCAAAATTGGGTCCGCTGCTCAACGACGGTTATAAAATATAAAATAAAATGAAATTATAAAAAAGTTTCAATTTGGTTTAAATAATAATTCAATTTTAAACTATTTTCCCTCAGATTTATGCTTTGAATAATAATAAATTCACCCATTAACTCTTTCTAGATGGATTTTTAATTTTATATAGAGAAAGTTTTTTTTTTTGGCAGCACATTGTTTACTTATCTTTTATATTTATATTGTGCATATAGTAAAATGGCAGATCTGGGAGAGGAGTCGAAGCATTGAAAATTTTTCGACTTCTAGTCTCTGCTCACAATGCAAATAGAACGGACCAGAATCTGCCTTTTATTAAACAAAATACTTTGTAAAAATTCTTTTTCACTGTATCAAACGTAAACATTGACTCATATGAAATGCATCATTCGTTTGATTGGTCTTATAGTATAAAACTTTTTAAATATTAATATATAGAAGCCTCGAAAGTTTGGGGATCCTGGGCTAGATCAACATTTGACCTTAAGGCCCTGCGTTATAGATAAATTAGAAAATACTTATATTATTACATTCACTTTTTCTTAGCTTTATTTAAGTTATTTTCCTCACAAAATGATGCAAATTTTCCCAATTACGTGATTTCTTTAAAGCTATGTCACCATGACAGTTTTACAAGTTTTGCCAACCACCCCATTAGGAGGAGTGAAGTTCAAAAGACTGTTGTTTGATATCTAATGTTAAAAAAAGGGTTGTCTACTAGAATTAAAACCTGATGAGATATACAGGTTCAAAGTATGAAAGTTTATTTATTTCCTGAGATTTATATTTTATAAGCTTTCGTTTGTATGGATGTCAAAAATAAAGGTTAAAGAGATAGAAAAAAATCCTTTGTTGACAAAAAAAATCATCTCAACATTTATGATCAACAGCAAGTTATTTTTGAACACATAAAAAACTTATTCCAGAGATATAAAAACAAGACGTTTCATTTACGAGTAGAATTATTTTTCACTTATTTCTTCGATTCGCATCACGGATTTTATAAACCTAAGAAAGAATTTCATTTTTTTCCAATGAAGCTTATTATTTTCTAATTCCAAATAATCTTTACTTTTAATATGATTATGTATAATTATACATAATTTTAAAGTCTTTATTGAATGAATTGACTCATGTTATCAGAGTGAATTGTATACATATCATTCCTTTGTTTCCTTCAGTGACTATTTGGTAAGTTTAAAGTTTATTATTAGCACATTTTGAAAAGGTTTTGCTTATAATTAGCTCAAAACTCTCAAGCAATTTTTCTTCAGAAAATTCTTAGCAGATTTCTTTTAAATATTTCTCTTTTATTTTGTTATTACCATTTTTAATTCCAGGAAACTGCTTCCAAGGATTAAAAATAAATTAGCACAACATTTGGTGTAATCTGATGGTTCTTATTTTATTTTATTTCATTTGGTTACTGTTTAGGATTTCTCGCCTTATTTTCTTGTTTTGCATCACAGTAATTTTTTTGTTGCTATTTCTTGTAATATTATTTTTATTTTCCTTTCTAAAAGAATTACACTGGGGAGCAATTTTTTTGCTGCATTTATGCAAATACTTGATCTTTCCTTCTTCGGGTGTGGGTATTTCATATCTGAATTAATTTTGCACCTAAAGCAACAGATCGTTTTTAAAACTTTACTTTAAACAGAGATTCGCATAAATCTTGCGACAAACTTCTAGAGAAGTTAGGGCACATTATTAGGATAAAAATTGTGTAGGCACCAATGCCCGGAAATGTCGTCGTACTCAACTAGGAGTACTTTTATACAATGACCTGTTTCAGAAACACACAAAGAAACAGTTCATAATCGGGAAACGTCTCTAGCGGCGTATTAAGGTATTTCCGAGCAAGGCTTCAGATGCAGTTTTAATTCAGATGATGTTCCCCAACTACGCTAGAAGATTGCCGCAACATTTATGCGACCTTCTTTTATATATAACGTTCTTAAAGTTGTCCATTTAAAAAAACAGACAAAAAATATCATTTGAGAAAAACTGTAGCTTGGTAAGAGAAACCAATTGCAGATTTGAAATTAGCGATACGAAAGCATCTAAGATCTGTTAAAAAATCTTATGCAACAAAAAAATTTGTTCTCCAGTGTTATTTTTCTTATAGTTTTCATATTTTTGTTTTCTTGAAGTATCATTTTTCTTTTAATTCTCTTATTATATTTTGTTGTGTTATTTTTCTTATAATTTCTGTAGTTTATTTGTTACCATCTCCAGTTATTTTTGAATTATGCTATAATTTATTTTATTTAATCTACTTTTTTTAAGATTCACTAAATTATGAATTAAAATAACTCTCAATGCACTTTGAATGCGCAAATTGTTTTATAATGATTTGTTTTCTCGAAATGTTTTCATAAAGATTCGAGGAATTTTTCTAATCATTTAAAACTTTTCATTCACCTGTTTTGTCCCAGTGTTATATTTATAAGACAGTTTCATTTTTCGAAAACATATATTGTGGTTGAGCAATTGTTTCAGTATTATCAGTTGCTTGGAGGAATCTAAATATTGTCATCCACCATGATTTATTAATGGTATCTGCGACTAAATCTCAAATTATAAGGATCAGGTACTTTTTTTTTCTAAATGAAATGGTGGCTAACAGTTGAAGATGGACATTTAGCCAAATATCATGTATAATACCACTTTTTTCGTAAAGGTACTTTTTTGTATTACTTCAGTATAAAAAATCGGGATTAAACAGGTTAATATTGAAGGATTTTAATTAAATTTATTTTTCCAAAATTCTAAAGGAAATAGAACTTATTTAAATGTAGTACTTTTAACTTAAGAGAGCGAAAATTCCTTTCTAACTGAAGTTAATTTTTAAAACCTACTTTTTCCGCAGGGCAATCAAGCTAATAACTACACTTAGAAAGAGTTAAAATATGATGGCTATGTGCATGCATGATTAAACACAAAGGAATGGAGATTTAAGAAAAGATACCTTCAAGAAAATGGAAATCATTATTCAAAATGTGAATATTTGATGTTGTTATTACCAGATATTCCCTTGCTGACTGGAACATTTTGACAAGTATTATAGTTGATCAATTTTTAAAAGAAGTTTTTAATAGAATTTACTTATCTTAATTAAAAATTTCTTTATAAGATGAATAAAGTCTCTTTTATTTTTATTCTTGAAAAAACATTTTAAATGGGTTTTGTTCGAGATTTAATGGAAAATGCAATCTGAAAAAAACTCACACTAAGCTCAACCTCCAACAAATAAGTTTCAGAACTTATTTCCCTCTCAGTATTGTTATTATGTGATACATACAATTAAGTTACTCTAATCGTAATTTCTGCTGTATATTAGAAATTATTATTAAAGTATTTCAGTTTATAATAACAATTTGAATAATTCATTTGCAATAATTACTTGGTTATGCATTGATTATACTGTTAAATAACTTTTTTGTGTATTTTATACAAATATTTTTGCTTGCCTAATTTAGGAGTAAGAATTTCAAATCTAAACTTAGTTTCGCTCCTAAAGCTAAGGATTTCTTTTAAAATGACATTTTCAGTCTATTTTTAGACGGAATGTACTACAAGATTACTAACGTATAACAAGGAGTGACAATAACAGTTTATGTTACGTCAAACTTCTACGTGAGTTATGGCACATCATCAGGATAATAATTACAAAGAACCCTCTCTGGGAAATGTCGTCGTACAATGCTAGGGGCGCTTCCCCTATTATGACTTGTTCAGAAAAACACGAAGAAATAGTTCATAATATAGAAGCGTTCCTAGCTGCGTATGACGATATTTCCAAGGGATGGATTTCTATGCAATTTTAATTCTAATGATGTGCCTTAATTCCCCTAGAAGTTATGCTACTCCTTGTTATACATAATGGCACGAAGTGATACGAAATATTTAAGATCTGTTTTATAGTTTTCTTATTGTTGCTTTCTTGTTATATTTTTAAGTGTCATTGTTTCGAAATTTTCTTATAATTTTTGTGGTTTTCTTGCTACCTTCTCCTGTTATTGTCTGTTGTGTAGTATTCTTGTTATTATTTCAAATTAAAAATAATGTTTTGAAACAAGTTAAATGTCTATATTGTTTCATAATAATTCGTATAACAATACTTTAATTCCTGTTGTTCTTTTTTCTTTTTAATAAACACCTGTTTTATTATTTGTAAAAATAATTCAAGAATCATTTTTGAATGCTATGCAATTCAAAATTTAAACGAAAAAATTGTTTTTAAAGAAAGGATAAATTCTCCTAAAATAACAGCACTAAAACTTTTTAATTAAATTTATTTTTTACTAAAATTTTTTAAAGGAAATAAAATTTGTTTAGAAGCAGTAATTTAAACTTAAGTTAGCAAAAAATTCCTTTTTAACTAAAACTAATTTCCTAACTTATTGGAGGGCAATAAAGCTGATGATTTTACTCTTTAAAAGAGTTAAATTTTGATCACTCTACGCTTGCATGATTAAACATAAAGAATCGGAGATTCGCGAAAGATATCTTCAGGAAAATGGTAATCAGTATTCAGGATACGAATATTTGATGGGATTATTACGAGATATTCCCTTGCTGACTAGAATATTTTAACAAGTATTATAATTGATCAATTTTTAAAAGAATTCTTTCATAGAATTTGACTGTCTTAATTCTTTAATTCTTAAAACTGAATAAATGAATTTCTAAGAGATAGAAACCGCTTTTTTAATGGTGAAGGAAATATGGGGTTCGTTTTACTTCTATTCTTAAAAAATCACCTTTAATGGCTTTTGTTCAAGATTTAATGAAAAATGTAATCATAATCTAAGGACATATTAAACGCAACCTTCAACAAATAACTTTCAAAACTTATTTCACTTTCAGTATTATTATTTTTTATTATTATTATTATTAGATATTACTCTTAAACAATTCGAATCGTGATCATTATTGTTAATATTAATTGTAATTATTAAAGTTTTTAAGTTCATGATATCAATGTGAACAATTTATTTGCATTTATGTATTAGTTATGTATTAATTACCCATGGGAAACATGCTTTTTATTGCATTTATGCTATTATTTGATCTTGACTAATTCAAGTGTGGGGATTTCGAATCTAAAACTAGTTTTGTTTCTAGGGTTAGGCAATTTTTCAAAAATGACACTTTTAGTGCACTTTTCTCGAAATGTACAAATTTAAAAACGTTACAGGAGGTCACACAAATGTTGCTTCAAATTTTAAGGAGAGTCAGAATACATTATTAGTATTAAAACTGACCAGGTCTGGAAACGTCGATATCACGCGTTGCTTAAAGAGTTCTTCCCCTTTTATTACATGTTCAGAAGCACGCGTATAAACAGTTCATAATAAGGAAGGCTGTTTAAAAACATTTCCGAACCTGGGTTTCTATCAATTTAAGCCCTGTTTATGTTTTAACGGTATGTTTTTACAGTACCTGGTCTGTCGTTACTTGAGGTCCTTTATGAGTAATTTTGGGGAAAAAAATCCTTTTGAATAGTTTTCAAAAATTATTTTGTTTTAAGAATGAAAAACAAGTATATTATAATAAAAGCTTTAGTGCATTATTTCTATTGAAAATTTAAGGTAACAATACTTTTTACGTTTTTTGAGAGGGGAAATCTTTTATCACATCATTAAAATCAATTTCCTGCAACACATAACATTCAGTCCTCATGATAGGATTTAATCTTTCTTCAGTCATACTATTTCTTAACTCATTTTTTATTATTCTAGTCTGGAGAATGAACGCTCGGCACTACAATTAGTTTTTATGAGGGACAAAAAAATCGAATGTCAGTGTTTGGAATTATGTCTTCGAGATTATTGTTTTTTACTATTTCACGCATGGCATCTATGCCTAATGGGCCGAATTTATTCTCATGGACCGAACAATGCTTGAAATGTTATAATTCTAGCTCTGGTTCCTTTTCATTCACATCATTGGCTTATTATTCGCAAAACTTTTTACAGTGAAACATTAATTCCTTGGACTTAAAAGAAAACAGTTTTAAAAAATATTCGAACCAATCATTTTTATACGCCATTGTACGAGATTTTGATAGACTTATTAATGTGGCGATTACTAACATTAAGTAGTTCGCTACCTTGTTATATAACATCCTCCACATCTCCATTATGAAATGCTAAACGAGAACTTCCTTGTAAAGTGCGCATCATCTCATCTTTATGCGTGATTTATAACTATTTTTCTTAGATTTGAAACAAATATATTTAAACTTATGCTAAAAATATTTTTAAGCTTTTGCTATATATAATATTTTCGAGCAAAAAAAAGGAAAAATGAAATAAACACCAGTTAAATAGTTGGCATCATTTTTTTAACAAAAATTATTATTTAAATGACTACACTCTAAAGGAAAACGTAGTCCTCTTCTTAAAAAACGTATCATTCCATTATCTGCAACATGACATGATAGATGAAACGCATAGCTGAACTAATTTTTGCTTTCAATATTTGGTCTCAAACTCATTAGAATTTTTTTTTGAAAAATTAATTAAGATTAACAGAATTTTAATGTAATGAGACTTTTGATTTTTTGATGGCCGCATCGAATCTCGGAGCCATGGACCCGGACCCCCAGGGCCCATTCTTAAAATAAGCTTATTTAACGTATTATTTATGCTTATATTAATTAAATGCAATTTAAAAATAAAACAAGTTTTCTCACAAAGCAAAAAAGCTTACATTCAGAACACTAAAAGAAAATCATTTCTTGAAAATAAATACTTCATTGTATTCGTTGACGCTTCTCTTAGTTCTTCCCTTCACAAATTCAAAAACATGTCACTAAAATATTGAAAAATTTTTCTTCACATCAAAAGTGACAAAGCTTCAAAATGGAATTTGTCAGATTTGCATTTACAAGGAATACTTTATCAACAAAAATAGCGTATTTTATAATAAAGTATTGACGTTTTACATTATTTCCTTCGACATCCCTTATTTTCTTTATCATTTTCCGGACTGCTTCAGGCTATATTTGTTTAAAAAAGAGATATGCATGACAACACAATTTCGTAACAATATAATCCCATTCAATAATATGAATCTTATAAAAAAAAACACCACCTTAAAAGCTTTTAAATTGAGAACAGTGTGAAATGCTAATAAAGCTGAAGACTTTCTGTATCTAAAGTTTTTAAAAATAACATTGCTATAATTTAGCCTTTAAGACGTCGTTTTAAGGGTTTTTGAGAAATATTGAAAATATCGATTGTTACCTTAGTTTAAGGGAAAGTTTTGAAATCATTTTCTATTCATATAATTTCAGTTTTATCAAAACTATTCTAAGGAAAATAATTTTTATTTGGCTACATTTTAAACGCGTTATTTTAATTAATCATAATTTTTTTTACATCCTAAACACAGGAAATTCAAAAGAAGCTCAGAGCTCTAAGATTAACTTTCTTGGTCATAGCTTAAAGCAATTTATAGCTAAACCAAGTTTAGTGCTATCATCTTTCAATAATTTACCATCCCTTTCTATTACACCAAAATCTTTCAATAAATAAGAACAAAACATCGGTACTTAAGTATTATCCCGTCGCCCATTTTCGTCAGCACCACGCCTATATCATTTTAGTATTTTCCAATTTTATTTTTATATAGTAATTGATTAAAACAAAAACAAAAAAATAGACCACATACAAATATTATTTATTGCAGGGAAAATTGAGGAAATATACAATTTTGAACTACATTCCAAACTTGATTTCAGATTTGGCAAAAATGGTGAGCGAAATAATACGCAAGTATCAAAACTTCTACTATACATTTTGAAATTCTAATCAAGGAAAACGTGCTTTAAGGAAAAGAAAAATAATTCAAAAGTTTGTAACTGATTTTGAAATTTAAAGCCTAATTTTATTATTTACAGTAATTTTATTATTTACAGTTTATTATTTACAGTTTGATTCAAGTCACCAGTAAATGCCACATTTAGGTCACAAGCTATAAACCATGTGACCCCAACCTATTTTTAATGCAGAGGAAGTTTTAGTTAGATGGCCATAGTGGAGAGTTGACCAGTTTAAATGTCCTCCGATATAGAAACAAAAAGTGGTTTCGCAGGAAGCAGTTTAAATTGTTTATTAATTTAAACGAAGTATTTCCTTTAGAGAGAGAGCAGAAAGTTTGTAAAGTTTCATTCAGGTATCAAATATTTTTCATGAATTAAGTATTTTGTGACTTTTCTTACAACTAGCTGGACCTTTAGAGCACATTTATTATCCGATCTTTGTTTTTGAGTACGGAGAGATATTAATATTGGAGTGACGCTGTAAGCTCTATTGCCAAATCATCAACAACTTCTGGATAAATGGACATTTTAAATAGACGAGTCATGACCACTTTTCTTTAACACGAATTGATTTATCAGAGATCGTAGAGCCCTTAAATATTTAAAAAGTGGTTTTAAAAGTAAGGGAATTCGATGATATTTTAGTAAATTTGTATTCACCAAGCTTAATGTTTCCAAATAAATAAATCTAGGTCCAGGATTGCCTGGTTAGTAGGGCACTTGGCCCAAGTCCAAGAGTTTGTGGGTTCGATCCCAGGCCGGCCGAAGACTCTCCCTGTAGTAAATGATGACGATGATATTTTCAATTTTATAAATATTTTCAAATATATTTTTTTACATTTTTGTTCTCAATGTTTCCTTATTTTTTCATAATATCTTGCATTCATGGTATGAAAATTCGAAATATGCATAAGCATTTCTTGTATCTCTATTCTTAGTAATTTCATTTGAATTTGAAAAAACTACGGCTCTTTATTTTAGACTTACTTTACAGACAAAAGAGAATAAAATAATAATAAAAATGATCTATATTTTAAAAATTTAAATCTACCAATAGGCTGTTTCTAAGGCAAGGTGCTAAAAATCTCTATTTTCGCTATATTAGCTGAGTTACTGTGTTATCATGCGTAATTATATTATAAACTACGAAATTTTTAGAATTATCACAAAACAGTTATAAAAAAGATCAAAACAATTTAACTTTAAAACATACATTTTAGAATCTTACCTTTAGAGACACCCTTAGAGACATTGATTCAAATTGAAATTATATATTTCATTTTTACAAAATATATATTTTCCTCGATTCCATTATTTATCCATTCTTGGATAAAAATCATATTTTAAAAGAATACAAGTACTAGAAAAATTTAATAACTTTTAAATGGCTAGATCAAACTGTGCGTCTTCTTTGTGCTATAAAACCTTAATTATAAATGCAAATATTTTAATTTAAAAGGTACTTTAGATTTGAGAAAAGTTCCTAAGTGTAAAAAAATTAATCAAACTGTCAAAAGAAAGGAGTAAAAAAGCTTTAAAATGGTGTCAAATTGTCTGTTGAAGAATGACTGCATATTCTCGGATGTAACAATAATTTAAACTCAGAAATAAGATACAATTAAGAATATGTTTTGTTTTAATGAAAAAGTGTTAAATACAAGAGAAATTTTATTTTTTTATATCTCAATAAATGTCATACATTAGACTTCTTCGCATTGGAAAAATTCCAAAATTTAATTTTAAAATTAAAAATTTACATTAGAAATTTAACATATGTTATCTTTAAATATCGTAAAAAAATCAAAATTTTATTTTCATGAAAAAGCTGTATTTTAATTGAATTTAAGTTTTAAATATTATATGAATTTTTAAACTTTTTTGTATATTATATATCTTGAAGTAAATATTTTACAAAACATTGATGGTTAAAGTTACAAAAGCAAGTATTTAAGATCATGCTCAATATTGTTCGAAGTATCCCACTAAATTTGGCACCCTTAATTCCTTCAAAAATATGAAAGCAAACTGACTTTTAGATAAAATGCATCAACGACAACTTCCAAAACTGTTACTGCAACTTGCAAAACGAACGCCATTAATTATGGAAGTAGTGTTAATATATTATTTGAAATCTACTATTACTTCTTCTGTCGTTAAAAGAATGGATCGTTAATTATCTAAAGTGCTTGGAATAAAGAAGAAGTAACAAAAAGATAACGATATATATATATTTTTGGACAGAAGTACTTCAGTTTCTCCTGTTTGGCCAATTAAATCAATGTAATAGGTGAATAATATGAAGTCCTTTTTACTTTCTTTTGAATTGTTCCTTTTTCAGTCTTTCGATTTTAAGTTTGTTCTGGGAAATACATATGTTGCGAAAAGTTGATCAGCAAATATTTGTCAAAAAGGCAAAAAAAAAGAAGTTTAAAGAAATCAGAACAGATTAAAAACAGGTTTTGATATTTCACTGTTGAAAGTTCTGTTCACATTGTTGATCCTGTTCATGTATTTCAAAATATGTGTCATTTAAACATTATAACTGTGTAAAGTTAGTTCTCTTACTGCACAAAACAATGTTCGTAAAATTATTGTACTGCATGGTAGTGATATTTCTAGTTTAAGAAAAAACATTTTTGTTCATAAAACCAAAATAAACGGTATTTGAACTATTTATTTGGATTTATTACTTTTCCGTTTTATATTAATGATTTACCTGAAATTCTAGTTTTCGAAAACATAATTCTTATTACCACACATTTAGTAAAAAATAAAGAACTACAAAGTAAATTTAACCAAAAAACATAGTTTTCCTGCCATGCTCTAAGGTATTATGATAAAACTACCAAATTTATCCCATTCGCCAAATTTTATCACATATTATAAAACCATATTTTAATGCTAATTTTATCAAATTCATTACCAAAGCGCTTCAGTAAAAACTAATGATCTTTTTAGTGTTCCCATAGCGACAGAAACGAGACAAATTTTAACATACTTTGGTCGTTTTGATTAATTTAAAAAAAATGGCCCAACTTGGGTAGTAACATGAGTCAAGTTGTTGAAATGTGAAAAAAATGTGCATAAAAATTACACAAAAATAATTCAAATCATATATCATAGCTTTGATTCACGTTGAGCCATAATGATCAAGAAAAGCAACTGTAGTGTGAAATGTGTCACATTTAAATCATTTTATAGTATAAAGTTGATGTCTTACTGGATAATGAAATTCAACTTGGGAAGTAACATGGCATCATACAAAAGATCCTAGAAAAGGTGACGAAAATGTCTAACATTGTTATAAAAATGATTTTAATAATAAATTATCAAATATTTGGTCCTCATTGGAGCATAATGATCCAGTACTTGTAAATGTAGTGCAAAATATTTCTAATAATAATCATATAACTATGTATATCATTCCATATACTTTATGCGTTATTATATATCATATGATTCTCTAATATTTTTCCATACTTGATAATGGGATTCAACTTCGATCATAGCATGATTCGCGTAGTCATCATATGAGATTTCTTAAAATGTTAAAAAAAGTGCTTCAAAAACTCGTACAGAGATTATTTTAATAATATACTGCCATAATGATTCAATCATAATAACCCAAATTTTGCATATGTATTATGTCTAATATAAATCATATAACTATAAACTATGGGGACTTTTATACTAAGGATAGTGACATATTTAGACTTCACGTCATACAAAAATTTTATATCATCCTCATTCATCAACGTAAAAAAATTTTGCATATTTTTGAGCAAACATGACAGACAAAAAAATACACTTTGAAGTTAAATCACTTTCAATGAGAAAAAAATTATCTTCAAAATTTTTATAACTTATTTTTCAGTTTGTGAAAGGCAAACTGAATGAGGTAGTTACTTTCAAGACTGAAATAATTTGTTTGCAAAAACGAATTTGATCACAGGAGTATTTTTATAATTGGGAATAAATTAACATATTGATTATATTGTAGGGGAGAGTTGGATAAAACGGGATACATCGCCTAGGGACCAGACTATTATAGCTATCTAGTGCACAACGACAGAAACGTGTTATTCGACCGTGATTATATCATTCTCGGTGCGTCCCGCCTCGAGATCACTATTTGATAGAAAGTTGTACGTCTCAGAACTTCTTTACTCTATTTTTTTGCCATTTTCTACATTTACGTGCGCTGTTTTTTACATTGTACTACCCACATATATGGGAATAAAATTCCGGTGAGTATTAAATTTAATTAACCATTTATTTACCAATATTTTCATGTGCAGTCTATCTAATTTTCTTTTCACATTTAGGCAGCAGCCATGTTTGTTTCAAAAAGTGTCGGAGTCGGACAAAACGGGACACTTGTGAGTTGGATAAAACGGGATAGAGTTTTTTATGTCCCGTTTTATCCACCTATTTATTTGTTGGATTATTACGTTTTAAAATAGCCATATATTAATGTAGGCCTAGGCTTTTTTAACAACTTATTTACATTAACTATGTATATTTTTTGAAAAATTTAGTCTCTTTATATAGTAATGCAAAATTTGTTTATTAACGTTCATCATTAAGCATTTTATTTTCGACTTTCGACTCTAGGATTTCACATCTTTCTTTAGAACTAATTGTAATGTATTTCTCTGATGAAGACTTTAGCTTTTTTATATCTAAACAATATTATTTATATATTTGCATTATTTATAATTTTATATTTATATATATGCAAAAAATTAAACATTGTAAACCTTATCCCGTTTTATCCAACCCAGGTATGCTAAAACGGGATATGTAAGAGTTTGGAAATAAATTTTTTTTTCTATTTCACAGTCATTAAAATTAGTTTGAAATATGTTTCTTGTGTGCTTCAATAAATGTTATAGCTACAAAAAAAATTATGTATGGTTTTCCTTAACAGATATTCTGTAGTAAATAAAAACAATAATGGTATCCCGTTTTATACAACTCTCCCCTAGATGGTGGTGAGTTATTATTTATGTTATCATTTCTAACATGCTTAACAAATATATTATATTTTTACTCATTTTACTATAATAGGTAATAGTTAAGCATTAAATTGGTATCAAAAGTTCAGAGTTCAACAAGTTCAAAATTCCTTTGTTGTAATTTCATTCTTTCAAACGCAAACCTTTAACTAATAAAACTATCGATCTCGCACAAATTGTTCCCTTATAATCAGTGTAAAAACAAATAATTTTATGTTTGATATTTTTTATATTAGATTGTTCAGTAAAATACAATTTTCAAAAATATTTTACATTATCTCTTCTTAAGAAGAGCTAAGTTCAATAATTAATTTGAACTATTTTTAGAAATAATCAATAACGAGCATTATAAGAATAATAAAAGAAATAAATATGATGGAGAGATAAAAAGGATTAGGAATGACAGAAAATACTAATTAGAGTCGAAGCCTGCTTTTCCCGGATGGGATGAGCCGGAATTCCCTATCCAACAAAATTACTCTCCTGTGATAGACGGGCTGAGAGCTGTCAGTAACAAGAGCTGACTACAAGCGAGAAATTTACACCTCAATTAGTTATCTGGCACTGGAATTAAAAGTTCTGAAAACCCACACAGATTATTTCATAATTCTTCGCTTAAGTAATGAATTTATGATAGCGATTAATAAGTAGGTACGGAAGAATGAGGTAATTACGCTTTTCATTGTATTTAGAAAATATATTGTCTGACAAATATTATATGTTTTTAAAGTATCTAAGACATGTATTTAAATGCTTAAACATATTTTATTTTTAATAATTTTCAACTCAAATCAAGGTTTATAAAATATTTTATTGTGTGCATTGAATATGTAAAATTTGCAACGAGAAAAATTTTTAATAAATAACAGTAGTAAGAAACGGAAGTTTTTTTTTGGAATAAAGAAGTAACAAAGCAAATAACACCAAACGTGGCCAAAATATCATTCGATATAAGACCAATATATGGGAAAACAAACCTGTTCCCCAATTTGGGAAGCTGCTCTCTTGTCCAGCACAACAGCTGACTGACACCGTGTCAGAGAGAGAAAAAACATGTCTAATAGGGAGCACAATCGCCTTAACAGCCACACAATTCCCGCATCGGCGTTTCATACTGTTTGTTTATCAGGATCTTTGTCAATTCCTAAAGGAGCAAGACACCCTTGAGCACATCAATGGTCGTAGGAACTGGTCTTCAAGTCGCAGTTGAGCGTCCAAACGTCAAACTGCTATTGAGCGTCCCATGTGTGCTTGATAGGATTGAAGTCAAGGGACATTTTAGTGCAATCCAATCTTTGAATATTTTACGATTCGATGTATTCGAACAGCAACTGAGTCCAATGCAGGGAAAAAGATGAAATAATAGTGAAAAAAACGTGAATCGTTTATAAAAGTGAAATTTGTTCCACGTGATCTGTTGAAAAAGCTCTCATGGGGTGCAATGATTTCTTCCCTGTACTGCTGATATGACAGAGCACCTCTATCGAGTACACGAAGGTTGGTGTGCCAATTTCTCATGATTTCGGTCCAGATCGTCATACAACCTCGACCGTAGTAATCCATTACGAAAATGTTAGAGGGCTGATATCGACTTTCAGGTTCTCTCTAGATGAGAGCGCGTTTCGAGTCGCTCTCCAGACTGAATCGCATTTCACCACTTAAGAAATGCACCCCAATCATCCTCTGTCCAAGACAAGTGTTGTCAACAACTAGACAGTCTTTTTGTAGTTTACAATCAACGGTATGCATACTACAAAATGCCTGGCATGCAAACCAACTGCATTAAGTCTCTGGGCGATTGTTATCCGTGAAATGGATACACCTGTTGCATTATGCAGGTTGCGAGACAGTTTGGTCACTGCCTCGGACCTATCCTTTTTGACCAGAAGTCTCAAATAACGGCCTTGAGCTAGCGCTGTTGCCATTTTGAGGCCTTGACCAGGTTGGTGGATCACTCTCCCTGTCTTTATGAACTGTTCCCATAGAGAGGACACTACATTTCTCGTAACATCAAGATCCCTACAACAGTTAGCCTTCATTTATCTACCAAATATCCGCCATCTTCTGGGTCCAAATGATGTCGACTGGTCACACTAATAATGGGTAAATAAAGAAAATCCAAAAACAAGGATTGGGCAACGCTATGATCCTTCAAAACGTTCTTTTGCTACAAGCTTCGGCGAGTTAATGAAATACCTCTACTACAAACGTGATCACAGCGTCACGGCCTTACGGCGTCACAAGCCGCTGCGAGACAGAAGAGTCTGTGAAGATCTTAGCTATCATCTGATACCTTACTTGAGTATAGACGTTACTTATTTTGTTCTTTTTTGAAAAGAAAAACTGTACTTCACTTTAATTGTCTTCCTCAGTGTATAGTACAGGGTGCCTAAAATCTCTTAGAAAATTGAGGAATTGGTATTTTATATAGAATGATGATTGAGAGTTTAAATGAGTACTGGGAATTGAAGATTTATCTAATCGAACCACTAATCAATAATTATCAAATGTTTTTCAAGTTACAAAATTTCTTAAAAATTTGCGCATTTTTAAATTTTTTTTCTACAAAAAAATATCACATCAACTAATTTTATTCACATTTTTGCATTTTCTCACTATAAATTACTTATTTTAAAATATTGCGAAAATCTGCTCTCCTTACAATTCATAAAGTTCTCAGTCATTTTCAAAATTAGGCAATAAAACATTAGGAATAATTATAAAGAAAATACTTTTGCATGGAAATATCGTGGGATAAACGAGTTTTATATTGTATGAAAAAATATTTCGATTCGTTTAAAAAGTTACTAAGATATGGCTATAAATATAAAAGTAAGATTGAGATGAAGGAATACAAATTTTCAACAGCTCTCCTCATAAAATTATAACTCATATTTTACAGTTACCGTCAATAAAAAAGACACATCTGATTTCCTGAGATATTTTTGTTTAAAATATTATCCGCATAGGTTAATTAGCATATTTAATATCATCCTCAAGAACCATTACGCTTCCACGTAACAGTTTGATCATTTGATCAAAAATTCTTAATTTTTATTATGTACACTGTAAAAAGAAAATTAAACAAGAAGGTCATTCTATATATTATAGGGCTATCTTTCATATGTGATATTTTATTACTGCTAGATGGATAATAATAGATTTATATCAACTTCAGTAAGTTTCGACCCTTTATAGTTGAAACTTCTTCCCTTTTTTGAAATTTTTCTGTCTCTATTTAGATGGTAACAGTACAAAACTGTTAGGACTATAAAATATGTTTGTTTAAAGTTACAAATATACACCGGTGAAATTGTTAAAAGTTCAGGGTGAAGCACTTTTGGCTAATTAAATGATCTTGGTTAACTGTGCAATTTTCTTTTTACCCTCTCAAATGATTAAAAATGTTTTACACGTTCTAGACACTTTATCTCCGAAAAAGTTCTAGAATAACGAAATACCGTATGCTTTTTATAGTTTCCATTTCCCACAACGATAAAATATAAAAAATATTTATAATATATTCTACTATGACCTTTTGTGGTTGTATGTCTACTATCTACCACCAAATCTTTTCTACTGGTTCGGAAGTGCATCTGCTCTCAACTCCCACAGCAAATAACCATTTTGATCTTCGTTGAACAATGCTGTTAACTTAAGTCGATAGGATGGGAATAAATAGATAATTCAAAAGAATATTTTACAAATAGTACTTAAGTGTAAAGAGGTTTTTCCCTCTTAAAAAAGAATGATGTATATTTTCAATGATTGCTCTACATATTATGTTCATTTGATCAGCATGAAAACTATGTAGAAATTTATTTCATCCATAAAAAGTTAAATGTCCCGTGACAATTGGTGAAAGGAGTAAAATACATTATATCATCCCTTTATGTTTAATTACTATATCTACATCAATAATAGTAAGTTAGTAAATAGGTTTTTTTTTATATTAAAAAATCGTTAAACCGTCGATGCCGCTGTTTTGGGTGTGCAACTAAATGTTACATTTTGCTTAAACTTGTAATCTTGACATTACTAAGATGCGTAGAAAAGTGTACGGGAATAAAAAAGATAACATTCAATAATTTGCTTGAGAATTATTAACTGCCAAACTTGTTGAGAAAAATAGCATACGGACCAGTCTACAGGCCGCTGAAATTCAATTACCGAGTTGAAAGGGCCAAATTTGTTTATACACTTAACACAAAGTTTTTTTTTTCGATATTTCTGTTTTTTCAAAAGTTATTTAAATTTTAAGTGTTTTTTTTTGCGAATTTTTCTCATTTTTTTTATATTTTCTTTTTCTTTAACGGTACATATTGCTTTGCTGCTCAAACATATAAGTCTTGGAAACTTGAAGTCAAGAAGGTGTGTGAAAAAATATATAAGGAGTTTGTTGGCATAAAAATAAATTACGATTCGATTGTTAGCATGCAAATTATTAACAGTTAAACTTTTTTAAAAAAAAACAACAACATGTTATTCGATTTGTCAGTTGAAATGCAATTACAGAGCTGCTGTGCTGATAGCATCAATTTGTATTATATTTTTAACGAGAGTTTTTTTCCGAAATCCCCATTTGTTCAAAAGTAATTGCCAATTTAAATGCTTTTTTCGAGATTTTTTTCAGCCCTTTTGCTTTATTGACTAGTTATCCATTGTTGAAAATAAAATTTTCCCTCATAAAATTTTCCCTTTTTTTATTTTATAAACTCAAGCTCGCGTAGAAAAAGTAGCATAGGAGAGAAAGAGAGAGAGATTACGGGTTGAGAGTTATAAACCTTAACTTTCATAGTAAAATTTAAAAAATAAATAAATAACGAGCTAAGAATCATTTTCCATTTAAATTGATATAAATTTCGTCAACTAGTAAAATCATCTTCGTTATTTCTTCTTATTGAGCCCCACATTCTGTGTTTAGGTTAACTTTTTTAAAAATTTTTTTTTAAAATTTAGATGATTATTTTTGAAATCTAAGTAATTATCCATTTCGTTATTCTTCACACGTTGATAAAAATGTTATTACATTAAGCTAAAACAAATTTATATTTTGAAATCCTAATGCTCTGTGGAAAGTATTGACGTTTGAGAAAAAATAAACAATGCTAAATGAGAATCGATTATGAGATTTTTAGCATTTAAAAAAAATTTCTAGTGCATATAAGAGAAAAACAATTTTTTTGACAGCAAAATATATTTTATTAAATAGAAAGTAAAAATGAATACACTGGTAAGGGAAATCAACATATACCAGTATATTCATGGCATTTATCATAAAAAAAAATGATTAACTACGTTAAATCATCCAGCAATATATTTTTATTCATCGCAGCGGCTCAGAAGTACTCCCACGCATATATAGTGCCGCATTCAGCCAGTCTCATTACAGCGGCTTAATACTTATACATTCCCTTATCGTATCTGTATGGCCATGGCATGGGAATTCTCTGATGAGGAATTAGAAGCCGTGGCTGGCCATTTTCTTTCTCTGTCTTTGAACCGCTTGATGGATGGGTTAGTGCATTGATCTATTTACGAAAACTCACATCTTCTCTCTTCCCTGTTTGGACTGGAATTGTTTAGGCCAAGCGGTCCACTTTCATACTTTATTATGGAAAAGGGTTCTTTGTTCCGGGTTGATATATCCATCGGCTGGATCGTGTAGGGACAGAAAGATAAATATTGACAGCAATGAAAATGATAAGTTTCCGCTCTTATCATATTTATGTCAAAAGATGCTATTAGAAAAATTCTAATAAAGGTTTTTTTTTAGAACGTGAAGTGCAGCACTGCCAACTTTCTACGCTTTTGAGGAAAATTTCTTCGAATGGTAGGTAACTTTATGTTTTAATGAACGATTTTTTGCTTTAAAAATTTCATTTAAAGCTATTTTTCACACGAGTGCATGAAAATGATTTAAAAAATGCATATAAAAAGCCAGATCTTTCGTGGTGAAATTTCTGAAATGTTGGCAAAATTATCGAAAATTCTGGAAGCTTTATTTTAAACTGTTCACTACTCTTCAAAATATTTTGCAAAAAGCCGTTGACAGTATCAGATGCGAAATGCAGTTGACAGTTAACTTTACGAAATGGATACACGCATCAACTGTTTTAAACTTATATGTAAATGGTGTTAATATTATAAATGTATGTTGTGTGTTAATTTAAGTTAAATGCTACTTATTTTGAAACAAGCTGATTCCCTTATAAATGGAATATTTAATGAATTTTTTCAAACCAAGGAAAAGATATGTATACTGACTTTCATTTTTTGCTCTTATTAACCCTATGCTATACTGGGTGCTCAGTAAATTCAGCCTTTAATAAATTTTTTTAAGAATCTTGATCGAAAAGTATACACATTATTGGGCACAAAAAATTCAGGGGTTTCGAATAACAGTCTTTCAACTTCTCTCAATTCACTCCAGAAATCATTCAAGCTTTATTGTTTCTTACATTCTTCTCTCTCAACCGTAATTTGCTAAATTTTGGTTTTGTTATACCTCTCTTTATTAATCTGCAACCCTTATTAAGTATGCTTGTTTTCTTCATTTACTATTAAGACTTTAAAGTATATATTAAAAGCATTCTTTACGGAGCACCCTGTATTCTATTATTTTGAATAAAGCATTTCTTTAGCTCTTTGGCGTTAATAACACCCATATCATCCTCCCATTATTCTACCATGCTATATCATATTACCGTGCAAATTAATCCTCCTTGAACTTCGTTTTACGATAGTAAATAAACAAGCACCTGGGTCAACGTAATACTTTAATAAAGTCAATCAAATTGACTCGACAGTATGGTTCAAGATTCCGGTATTATTATTCAATGTTGAACTGAATTTTAAGAAAGTGAAAATTGAAAACCTCTGGGGACTCATTTCTCATCAGATATATAAATCTAATGTAATAATTTTTCACGGAGTATATTTTTACTTCATAAAGCACAGATGTGGCATTCTGTTTCGGAATTTAATTTAATAATAGGTATGAAATTAATTACAAGTTCCTTTATACTAATCATTGAAAGTGATAATTAAGAAATTCAAAACTGTGAACTTTTTTTTTCACGAAAATTCTTTTCATTCTCACATTTTAATAACACCAAAATTGGAACTTTCATTTATTAAATAAAATTTCAGTTCTTTATGTCTTTTCCCTGAAGGTATTCTCTTTAAAAAAACCTTTTGATTATTTAAACATTGACTGAGTTGTTTCCATACTTACTGCTTTGAATAAAATGTTATTCTTTGACGCATAGAAATATTAAAATAGTTTTATAAAGTATTATTAAGAGGTTTTTTTTTCTTCATATAAATATTCTAGAAAATTTCTTCTTTTGAGAAAATTTCTCCTTTTCAACTTCGAATTTCGAAGTTGCTAGATTTTATGAATTCCAGTTTTTAATTTTCTTAAGTATAGCTTTATATGCTACCAATATTGAAAGCAGTTTTTTTTTTTGGTTTTGTTTTCGAAATAAATGCAAATTATTTTTTTATAACTATTGCTGATGATTCATAAAATATTTTTAAAAGAGATATATAGATTCAAAATACATTTTGCTTTTAGTTTATAAATTATTATTTATTAAATATCATCAAAAGATTTTCAGTTATGAATAATTAAGGATTTTTGTCTTAAAAAACAGACATTTACATTGATACAAGCAGTTAGCGGGAAATGTTTTAGCTAGATACTTCTCAAAGAAAGTAAGTAATTGATATTGGTGAATTTTTAAAATTTGAAAAAGGGCGCCTTAAAAGTTTTATAAATAATATTTTTAGCATTTTTTAACAGCTTATAGTGAGTGAAACAATGTATCCACGTCATTACATGAAATTCAAACATTTGGATTTACAAAAACCAAAACAAAGTTGTGTCAAAGACAACAAATGTGGATCTTAGCACTCACGTTTTTCTCAAAGCAAGAATATTTACATTTTTTTAAATCGAAGTGTGGAAAACTCATTTCTGATTTCCATTTGGTTTTTATTGGACTAGATCACACGAGCCAATGTAAAATTGTTTGAAAGACAGTACATACAGATCATCAAACTTCAAACTACAAGAGCCTTGGCAGAATTGTGTGGAAGCCAGGACATACCGATCATCAAACTTCAATTCACAAGAGCCTGTGCAGATTTGTGTAAAAGCCAGAACATACGGATCATCAAACTTCAAATCACAAGAGCCTGTACAAAATCTTGTATAAGCCAGAACATACAGATAATCAAACTTCAATTCACAAGAGTCTTTGCAGAATTGTGTGAAAGACATCACATACAGATCATCAAACTTTAAATCACAACAGCCTAGGCAGAATAGTGTGAAATACAGCATAAGCAAATCATCAAACTTCGAATCACAAGAGACTACACAAAATTCTGTGAAATACTGCATAAACTAATCATCAAACCTGAACCACATTTGTGATACATCCATGATTTCCAAATTTTTCCAATCTAGATATTTGAGACTATTAATCTGGTTTTACATTTTGCTTTTTTCGAAATATTGATTATTAAATTACAAAAGCCAGTACAGAGTAAAGTCAGAGAAATGGATACGGATTTTCAATTTTCAGTCGCATTTTTCATGAATCCATAATTTATAGCGTTGTACTTTCGAAATCTCAGAAACTATTTATTTTCTTTTCTTTTTGTTTTTAAGAGAATATTGATAATTGGATTTTAATGTATGGTAGAATAGGTATTTTATATATTTATGGATGAATGTCTTATAAGTTATGAAAATTCTTTATTTAGAGGTAATAAGTACAATTTAAAATATATAAATCAGCATTATAATTTTTTTAAAATTAAAAACAAAAATTCTACGTCACGTAGAATGGGGTTACGTAGAATATATGGGTTTATGGCAAATGTGATTGAAGTTTCATGATCTGTCTGCGCTGTCTTTCACACAATTTTGTATAGTCTCTAAGTAAGTTTGGTGATCTTCTTGTAAATTTGGTGATCTGTAGAATTATATGTTCTGTGTTCATTTTTAAGATTTTGTATTAAGTTTCAAAATACTATGTTTGTACAAACTCAGATGTACTTGATGTGCCAGTGTAAAACAAGTAAGGGAAAGTGGGGTATGACCGGGTTGAAACCGTTTGCCTTGATGATAAAGAAATTAATTCTGTCACAAACTCTGAATTAATCAAGAAGAATAACATACAATATTGTCATACTGTTGTTGATTAATTCCCGGTTTTTAATTTCGTTCCCGGTAATTAAAGTTCGTTTTATTACTTTTATGTAGTTTATTATGTATGTAGTTTGATTTACTATCTCAAATCTCAAATTCTTTCGTTTATAAACCATCTTTATAGATTGGTCATTACAGTTACGAAAATTATCTTTGGTCCGGCTTGTTATACGCTTATTAAGGATTCATACCCTAACAAACAATAAGGATTTAGTTCTATAACAGCACTGTTATGTTCTTGTAACTTCTTCTCTTCGAATAAGACTGAGTACTGCATGGTTATGCTAGAACCCTTTTGATATGAGTACATGTTAGGCTAATGAAAGCTGCAGTGCAGCGGAGGAAGAAGATAGCTATACTAAATCATATGTAAATTGCGAGCATGATTTTCTAATTGCTATATAAAATAGAAATGCCTTCTTCCTTTCACTGAAATTCTAGTATTTCTAAATTCATCATAGAGTTAACATGAAATACCCGGTTTTAACCCATTGGAGACTTATTTTTAGGTTAACGAAAACTGCAGTGCAGAGGAGGAAGAAGATAGCTATACTACTTCAGATTGGGTGATTTGACTTCTTCTTTTAGAAAGAAAATCATTTATGAAAAATAGTACATCTGTGACTATTCAGGATTGATAAATTGTACACAAATAAACAATGATTATCTTGATTAAATCTGACAGTTTCTAGGTCAAGCAGTTCAGCTACAATGGACCTTCGAATCTCAACTCTCCGATCTTACTCCACTTTCTCTTAGATATGTTTTGAACTGCAAGGAATAATAATAATAATAATAATATATTTCCTTAATAACGTAATAAAATATAAGAGATATAAACAATATTTATCTGTGTGAAAAGTTGTTCATTTTTCAAAACACTTTACTGAATTTTAGAGAATAGTGTTTGGAAAAATAATGAAACAACATAAAACAACGAACGTTTAACATATAAAAAAGTGAAGCGGATATTTCTTAAATTAATAAGCTTCAGATAACAGCGAGGATTGTTCCCTTAGTAGGGAATTGTTACCTTTTTCCCTCAAAAAGGAGTCCTGCTATGTAAATGAAGAATTTACCCTTACCATAATAAAGACAAAATATTTATCTAAACATTTTTTTTATTTATTATCCCAAAGTGTAAAATATGAATTTATGAAAAATTGATTGTAAGCCTTTCTCGTATATTGTTAAACCTTTTCAATTTTTCTACACTATAACTGCATTATTTTTTTTCGTGGAATAATTTGAAAAGTGTTTACGCTACCTGGTTTTTATTGTTACATAAATAAAACTTATATAATAGGCAATATGAAAAATAGCTAAGAACTAACGAGAAATTATTATTTCCAAAAAAAAAAAAAGATTGCTCTCTTTTACCTATTATAAGAAAAAAATAAGAAAATGTATTCAATTTAGAATTTTATGAATGTAATTCTTATTCATATGAAAATCGACCGATTAAAAAATTTAAGGGCCATAAAAATCGCGAGCTTGTAATAAATTTTATCATGTTAGTATTTGTCACATATAAAATATACATTTACTCATCAAGTAATTACCCTTTCAACCTTCTATTTTTATTCTTTAAACATCTCGAATTGAAAAAGTCGTTGAAGATGAATAGAGCTCTTAAATACTTGTTTTTATTACTTTTTCACTACGAAAAGATCATTAATTGGATTCATTTCGTATAACAAGCTGTGCTACTTAAGGAGTTTTATTATCTAATTTAGGTCCTATATTGGCCATAAAATTAAGAAAACATGCTTAGAAACTTTGATTTGCGTTTTTGTTTGAAAGAATAAAACATTTAACGTGTATGATAGGAGGTAAATCGATTAAAAAAGAGATTGTGCACATAAAAAAAGAATATGCTTGCAATCATTGCATTTATTTTATTTGAAAACGGTATGTAGATAAAATAACTAAATTTGCTTAAAACTGATTTGTTTTACTGACATTTCTCTTACGAATCACTAGTTAATTTAATTGAGTTTCTGCGCAAAGCATTTTTATTAGCCGGCCGGACTGTATAGTAGTCAAGGAACTGACCTCACAGCCGAAAGGTTCTGGGTTCGAATCGAGGAAAAAGGCATGGATGTTCTCTGAATTTTCTGTACTATCTGTCCTTACTGTGGGAGGAACGTTGACCCGCCTAATAGGATGTCCCTGATAGATTGACCAACAAATCTGCGCTACTACTACCTGAGTGACAGACAAGTGACTGACTAATAAAGTGACTCCTTCATTTTTTTATCCTTTTTGGAAGGTAATGTGCTCTCTATATCATTAGACTTTAAGTCCATGAAAACATCAAGAAAACGCAAATCAAAATCTTAGCCTTAAAATCAAAATGTCAGAGGTTCTTTCGCTTCCAATCGAAATTAACTGCCGACGGAGTGGAGAAAGGGTGGGAAAATTCTAAATATGCTTTTAATCTATTTTTAATACGTAGATAAGTAGTTAACAGTTACCTGCTTTTAAATTTTTAATAAGTATCTCTGTTTTTATGAAATTGACGTTAAAGAATTTTGTATCATTTGTTCAAATCTATTTTCATCAGTTTAAACTGTAATGAAATTAGTTTTTTATAAAAAAAAAAAAAACCGAAAACTAAGTAACTTACGATTTTAAATTATTTACTCAAGACCAAAAATTACATCTTTTTATTGCTTTAAAATTGGGGAAAAATTTATGAGAAAAATTTATAAAAATTATAGAGATATCCAGGCGCTATTTCTTTAAAATTATTAATGCCTTTTTTAAAGGAATTAGGCTGCCTAATAATAATATTATATCGTCAAAATTTTGTTAAGCACAAAAAATATCAAGAAAACACAAATTAAAAATTTAATTTAATTCAATTTAATTTAAATTTATTAATCCAAAATAAAATTTTATTTTATTTTGATTTTAAGCTTAAAATGCAAAAAATTACGCCTCTTAAGGGACGCTTCTTTTGCATATTATTTGTGCTAATGGTTTAGGCACGAATCAATACGTACCCCCAACCGGTAATACTGCTTGTTTTATAGATTCAATTTATACACACACACTTGGTACTTCTGTAGGATTCTGCTGTTTTCATTTATAGACTCCCACTGGGTAATGTTGCTCGTTTTAATGGTTTCAATACATAAGAGTCAACTAAATTCATAAGTTAATGAACTTATCTGGCTTTTATTTGACTATGCTTAAAACTGAGTATGACTGAGTTTAAATCCCAAGAATCTTTGTTGAATATCATGCTAATCCTTCAGTAGATCTACTGGGCTGGGATAGCCTGTTTGGCAGGACAATGGACTCACGTTCGCGTGAATGGGAGTTCGAATCCAGCCGGTCGAAAAGTCCCTGGGTAGTAGTAAATGGTAACTGGTGCTCGTTAAATCTGTCGTGTCACAAAGTCCTCCATGTTCCTATAACAAATTAAATCTCTGGGGGTACTGAATTGGAGATGGATCGTCAGGTCAAAATTACGATCTGTGGATGAATGAATGTGGATGTGTGGAGTATGGGTGTGGCAGAAGTCGATTTCCTGGCCGTAGATGGCGCCACTTGAAAACAAGAAAAATCGCATCCCCTCTGCCTTAATGGTCGACCAACAACAATAGATCTACTTGGGAAAACTGGTGCAAAGAAAGAGATTTTGCTTGAAATTTATTTGAAGTGCGGTAAAGAAATCGGCTCCTCTCCAAACTAAGTTTAATGGTTTAAAGAAAAAATATGAAAGAATCTGTCAAAAGTACAATAGCTACTCGGAATTTTTCTTATTTGGTTGAAAGTAAAATGACCTCAACGCCAGTAATAACTTTTATGTACAATGCATACGCAGGAAAAAAAATCTGGTAAAATTTTTACAGTATGGTATGGTAAAGACATTTCTGGAAAATAAACCTAATTATATGCAATAAAACCAAATTATATGGTATTTAAATCAGTCATTAGCTAGATTTACTTTCATATAGTAACGCTTTACCGAAAATTTTGGTTTTCAAAATCATAATTCTTATTACCACTCATTTAGTAAAAAATACAAAACTGAAAAGTAAATTTAACCGAATAAATGTTTTTTATGGCATGCTCTAAGGTATCATGACAAAATTAGCAAATTTTACCATTTATACCTGATTTTATCAAATATTATGAAAATAAATTTTATAATTAATTATACCAAAATCAATACCAAAGAGCTTCGGTAAAAATTACGGAGCTTTCTGGTGTTAACGGTAAATTTTGCCATATTCTTTTAGTTTTCACTATTCTGTACTCTTGTACCTGTTTACTTTGTTTTGCCACTGTCTACTTTCTAATAGCAGCCATTGCCATATTTTATTGAGACTGAATTAAAGGATTTATCAAATATTATTACGTAGAACTTGATTTGTGGCTGAGCACACAAAATTTTTCCTTCTATTATTAGCTTAAAAATTTCCTCATTTTCTTGTTTTAGAAAATGAAATATTATTAACCTTTTTTTAACTTTTACAGCAAACCTCATTTATTGATTTAAAATATTTATTTTACAATCAATATTTTTAATAATCTATATTTAAGACACTGAAATAGCGTATAAGAATAATACTTTTAAGAACCCCTAAACATATCTGCGTTTTGGGCCTATTTTATTGTATCTCAGCTATTACTCAGCTTTTATTACCAAATCCCTGATATTTTTGTATCAATGGTCGTCGTTCGCAACATTAGAGGACATTTCATTTAATATTTCTAGAGGATGGTGGCAAAGAGTATCATTATGCTATATGAGCAATAAACTGCTCACACATGACTTTATTATCCATCCTACATATTCTATATTTGTGACGCATCTGGGAGATGATTTCGTTTGATCAAAAATGACTTGCAGAATATTTTTCTCCGACTGTTGACTGCAATTAATTCTTAGCTCTATTGCTGATCGATTACTAGGATCTAATTATAAAAACAAAATAAAGCGGCAACAAAATTCTTTTTCAAAAAAACAAAAACAAATATTCAAACAATAACGTTTTCAAGATTATTACTTACTTTCAAAAAATTTAACTGACTTTTGCATTGAGAAACCCGTATAATAAATTTAATAAACCGACATTCATAACACTCCAACTTTAAATCAAATAAAAAAGAGTCTAGAATTAGCAATACTGTTACCATTACTTTTTTAAAAAGATAGTTATACACCTTCCCCCATTTTATTTGCCGAAAAATATCATAAACTGCATAAAGGATGTTTCGCAATCACTACTTTAATATATACTTTTCGAATTCTTCTTAACAAGTAAAAAAGTCACAAATTAGGCTCTGAAAATTAATATTTAAGTCAGAGATAGAATTCTTAAAATCTGGTGGATCACTATAGAGGAAGGCGAAATTCAACAAGCGCTAAAACATGTTTGATTGCTGGAGGTAGGTGAGAGGTAGAGTGGTTGAGAGGATTTTAGAAACGACTGCAAGAATCAGTTTATAACTGAACAGGCTTTGTGAGTTCCTTGAACCATATGTCTTAATAAGTATGCGACGAAATCTGGTAGCGTTTTTTTTTTCCTCATTTGTTTCGAATTTTAAATTCTAACCCTTAATAAGAATGATTCATGTCATTTTTTGACAAGGTTTCTGAATTGTATAGGGTGTTTCTTAATGATTATTTCTTAATGATTATTTCTTAAGTACTTTTTTAAAAATGAAGTCAAAATTTTACTAGTTTCTAATACTCACAAATTATTATTTTTATTTAGTAATGAAAGTACTAATAAAAATGATTATTCAGCAATACTCAATTTTAAATAAATACTTTACTTTTTTGAGATAATTGGCATAATTGGCAAATGCATGCTTTTCTTAATTTTATATGCTTTAAATAGTTCTGCACATTAAAAATTTTAACAAGAAAACAAATGGGTCTGAAAATATATTGGGGATCTTTAATCTATATTTCTTTAATCCTTTTTCTTAAAAATGAAGTCAAAACTTTTACTAGTCATTTATGCTCACAAATTGTTGCTCTAATTTAGTAATGAAATATTACTGTTTATAAAAATGATTATTTGATTAAGCTCAATTTGAAATAGGTGTTTCACTTTTTTATGAATAGTTGACATAATTGAAAAATGTTCTTTTTTTTTAAATTTTATATGCTTTCAATAGTTACGCATATTATAACCATCATTGAATAGCTGACCCAATTTAGGGCTTAGAACTACAAATGTTCAACTCCGTAGCCTTGTAATTTTTAAAACAATCCAGAACACCAGGAAACTCTTGGATCAAGAAATGGGAAACATTTTAATTCGTGGATGACTTTTCGAGGGAACTAACTAGCATTTGCGTTACATGGCGTGAAAAACAACGAAAAGTTCCCGAGGTTAATCTGACAGCAAGTAAACTCTATCCCATGATCCGTCTACCACTGAGGATATTTCACTTCAGCACTGTGGTCGGCTCGAGCCGGGTGAGGAATTCGCATCGACCAGCCATCACTGAGACTCGAACCCAGTTCACCTCATTTGGAAGCGAGCGCTCTATCCCCTAAGCCAACATAGTTTATCATATAAACAATTTTAACTCACAATAAGAGTATTAAGCTTAATGAGTATCAAAAAATTTTAATCATCCAGTGAAAACGTGCTATATAAAGTGATAAAGAACGATATGAAAATGCCTTAAAACACCATATGAAATTAATAAGAATTTCGAATAGAAAATTTTAAAACTGGTTATGATAATTATTTGTTTTTCCATCCAAACTGAATAAAGTGAAAAAGAAAATTCTATAAAGAGCAGAAAAAAAAATAAGCAGATTGAAAAGAGAAAAAACATCTGTGGATTTCCACAAGATTATCTATTCTAAAAACATCCAAGAAAAAATTCCATTTCGTAAATAACAGATTTCACTTTCAGCCACAACAATACGGGGAAAACTTTCTCTCTTAAAAATAAAACTTGAATACTGAGTAAAAGTATAAAAAAAAACAACAAAATAATAACATAAGTTTGCGAAATTTCCGTTCCTTTGAGTCAAAAACCTTTAAACTTTCGTGGAATTTTCTTACTTTACGAACGGTGAGATGGAAAATGTTCGCACCGATCAGCATTACGGATATGGAGGACGCAACTGACGGAAGTGCGTTGAATTTGGGTTTCGAAAATATAATCTTACGAAGTTGAGAAAGTAATTTCCTTGTTTTTATAGCACCCAACGTTTGTTTTCTTCCTAAGAAGCCTAAGAAAAATTTATACAAAAAATTAAGTAACTTAACTGGCGCCATTTTGTTTTTGTAAAATCGTCTCTAAGTTCTGCAGCAGGAAGATGTTGAATGTTAATTAAAAATATGTATTATTCTTAATACCAAAAAAAATTTCAATGTTAAACAAAGCAAAATAAAAAAAAAAATTTCCTGTACAAAAATATAGTAACTGATACAATATTAGTATTTTCTTATTCATATATAAGCACTCATGAATTACCCGTGTTTTAGGACAAGCGAGATTCCAATACGTTATATACAGTAATCATGATAAAATTTTGCTTTGCACAACTAAGTAATACAGTAATATATAACATCACATTTCTGTCACTAAAATTCACCTTTACCAAAATAGTATGGCAATTCCAAGCGAATCGATGTCCCAACCAAGATATCCACTCAACTCCAGAAATACAGCTATGGCTTTCTGTTAGTTTCAAGTTTATAGGACGTAAATCAGACTGTGCTGCCCTCTGCTTATTAGATAGAAGACTAATTTTTCAGAATAAACGATTAAGCGGAATTATGTGAACAAAAAAAAATCCACGATTTAACTTAGTTTCACTCTGTAAATGGCTCAAAAGATAATTTAAGGTAATAATACTTTACTGATTGAAGTAATTTTTTTCAGTGCTTCCTACGTTAGACACTTTCACTGCGATTTGAATCTGAAAAACTCGGCTGCGCTTCTCTAATCGTCTGATAAAACGTAACGAGATTTTCCTTTTCTATTGTTATGATACATTTACAGATGAGTCGAAAAAGTCTAAGTCCTAGATATTTAAAATATCCTTGAAATGAACCATTACATATTTGTTTATTGCAAAATGACGTCCCAAAAATGTATCAAAAGCTACAAAAATATTTTATTTCTAAGATCTGTTGTGTTTCAACGATTAAAACCACCATACACTATAGTGCCACAGGTAATAAAGCATTGAAATCTATTCTTTATTTTCTATTAACTAAAAAATTTTCACGGTAAATAAGCTAAAATTATGAACCTTGCGTACAGAGTGAGTTAGGATCAAAAAGGGGTCGTGAAAATTCGCAACCAGATTTTGAGAGTTGGTGAGCAGTAGCAAGCACATGTGGACATTCCTGCAGATGTGGATATTAGTTCCTGGACACTTAATATGTTTGAAGAATGAACCGTATTTCACTGTATACTTTTTAATTTTAACATTTCTAAATTTATTGTTATAATGAAATTTAAATTTAACTTAAAATTTTTCATAAACTGTCGTTAGAAAAAATATACAATCATCTGTTTAAACTAAAAGTCTTATAAAAAATAGTTTGATTCTTGGACACAAAAATTGCAGATGTTTAATTGATATTATTGGTGATATTGGCGAAATATTGCTCAAAAAATTTGATTCAATTAGTTTCTGAGAATTATTGCGACCGAGACAGTGAATCTTTTTATTAATGAAGAACTACTGTAATTATACAGTTATTAAAATATTAAAATATGCCTCTTAAAATTATTCTTTTGTCTCAAATATATCTCTTTAAGTATGAAAATTCCCCTACGTGGTTTTCAAAAGGGAACCTTTAAGTGAAAAATTTAACACCTTAAAAATCAGAAATTTTCTAGATAGAATATGGTAAAAAGCGCAGAAATTATCCCTTTCCTTTTCATTTACTACTGTTTAGAAAAAAAATACGAAATGTGTCTCTCGATATTCGAAAATTAAACTACCCGATAGTTCTGATTGCAAAATGAGATCTCTTTATTGAAACAGAAATCTTAAAGCTAAAATATGTTAAAAAACGTAAAAAATAATTAAAACTACAATTTTCTGACTGATTTATTAAATATTTATATAAATACGCGACTCTATTTGCAGTTTCAAATCTATTCATCATTTGATAAAAAAAAAACTACAAAATTTTTTTTTCTTCCTAAATTAAGAAACTATAACCATCGAAATAAAAGAAAGACACTGTATCTTTACATTTTACAGAAAAATTAATTAAAATCAATAACCAGAGAGAACTGAAAATGAAGAAGCAAGCTGCTTTTTAAACAACGAAACATTTTTTAAAAATAGTGATCCTTTATAATATAAATCGCACCAATAGAGCTTTTTTTTAACTGACTAATATTATTTTAGATATTGTGTTGCATGAGCAAAAGCAGTTCTAAATAACCTCTAAGAAAATTTCTTTGTAAGAAAGAACAGATTAAAGTTAAAAACAATATTTTACGAAAAAATAAGTGAAATAAATTTCGGGTTTGTTATTTAAATTTTTAATTACTATCCCATAATTTTCTTTATACCTTTATTATGGATAAAATTATATTGGATATAAAAAAAGACTATTTTAATACATGCAATATAATTATTGGCTTTTATATATATCCTAACAAAACTAAGCATTTAATACTAATTAAACTTATACATACTAAACATATAACAAAACTGATTTATTTTAAAATTACGAAAAAACTTAAAGCCGGGAGTTTTTATTAATACAATTCGATAAAATAATTTAGAAGAAATGATGAAATTATGATATGATGTTGAAAAATGCTTGTAACATAATTGAAAAATGTGAAAAGTGTAACATTGCCAGAGAAATATGATGCTAAGATAATATTTATCATATCTAAAGTGATTTTTTATCTTTTTTTCTAATATATTTTACATAAACAGGAAGATTAAAAAGGGTTAATTCTATTACAAACTTTAATTATTAAGTTCTATTACGTTTTTCAATAAGGTTACAAAATTTAAAAATTGTTCAACATTCTTTTTTGCTGTATGTATTTTTTCAAAATATTTACAAATGGTTTTATTGTGTCGTACTTTAAATTAACTTATAGTTCCTTTAGAAGAAAGTATTTTCATAGTGTTAAAAGATTATTATAACACAATATAAATTTATGTATAAAATTTTTAATAAAATATTCCCTTTTTGGTAATGTAGCTATACATTGCGTCTGGTTTCATGAAACATTTACTAATCTGAGAAAATAAGTTTTTAAAATATTTTCATGAACTTTTTTATTTTCCGCATGGTAATGTAGCTGCATATTGTTCCTCGTTTAATAAAGCATTTTCTCATCTAATAAAATACGCTGTTTATATATTCTGATAATTTTTTCTATTCTCCATGCGATAATGTAGGCTGTATATTGTTTCTAGTTTCATGAAAAAAAAATTTAATTTAAGAAAATAAGTTTTGTTCATACTCTGATAAATTCCTTTATTTTTCATACAGTACTGTAGCTATACATTGTTTCTGGTGCCATAGAATTTTCTAATCTAAAACAGTATGTTTTATACATATTCTGATTTTTTTTCACGCTGCAACGTAGCTGTATATTCTTTCTGGTTCCATAAAACAATTTCCAATTTAAGAAAATAAATTTTATTTAATTTCTGATGAATTCATTTAAATTTAAATGTTTAAATTTTTGTTTTAATTTTACTGTAACTGTTTCTACTTCTACATATTTTCCTGGACGATTTCCAAGATTTAAAATTCAATCTCGAACATTTCCTCTCCAGAAGCTTTTGAAGTTGAGTTTAAATCAAAAACACTTTCAGTTAAAAAGTAAACCCAATTCCTTCTGGAAATTCAGTAACGTTATTTTTCTTTCGCTTAGAAGTATTTTTTAGAATACGCTGGATTTTATTAAAACTTAAGATAATTTTTTTCCTTAAATTTATACAATACTTTAGTGCGATTCAAAAAGATTTAGAATACTTTTTAGAACGTTTTCGAAAAAAGTATTTCAGAAACAATTTATTTTGCATTTTATATTGTGTCAGACAAATATCCATTTTAGTTTAATTTTTATGTCAACAATTACATAAATCACAAAATAAAGAAGATTGAATAAGAAAATTTTTGACATGGAATAAAATTTGATTCTTTCCATGTTATTAATTTATATCATGTGTAATACTTGACTTAAATTACACTAAAAAGTTTTGCATAAATATTTGAAAGCATATTTTATGTTTACAAAATTACTCAACAAAATGAAGCAGACAGAATTAAGTAGAAATACACAAAAATAAAGTAGATACAATTAGAAAACTATTGACACAGAATAAAAATCTGATTCTTTCTATGTTATTATATTATTTATAATACTTTATTCAAATTACACTAAAAAATTCAGCATCAATATTTGAAAGAAGAATTTTTGTTTATAAAATTACTACATTTAATTTCTGAGAATGACAATTCTTATTATTTTACAGAAATTTAGAACTAAATGCGCTGACAGTGGATTTTTCAAAAATTTAATAAGATTAATAAAAAAAAAGAGAAAAACCTGTCTATAAAGATGTATGAAATACATAAATACCGATTCCAATGTGCAGGGTACTTGATAATAACCACTCTTAACATATAGTTTTGGAATCTTTGTCAAAAATGGAGACAAAGCACAATCACATTGAGCCGTTAATTAATATTTAAGTAGGATAAGAACGAAAACGCTATCGAAATCTGACTAACCAATATTGATAAAAGTAGAAACCTGTTTGGTTACCAGAAGAAACAGAAGGGAGCTAAAAGATGATTTTTCAAAAACAATTTCCTACCACAATAAGACCGATTTTGATGTTTTCTACTTATGTCTCCCAAAAGTTATTTGTCACACTTCCATACAATTATTATTTTTAAATAATAAATCGTGACACCCGATGTACATGCATTTTAATCTTCAATTTCGAAAAGGATGCTAAATGTATTTACGAAGGGTGGTCGTTACGGAACACTCTGTATTTTATTAATGTCAAACACAAATCACATTAACAGTAGGAAAATGACTATTAAAATATTGTTGAAATGGAATAATTTCCATTTCTTACGATCGTTTTTTATGACTTATCTGTTCTAAGACATAAATCTAAACTTTTGGGTGTAATTAATTATGCATAAAAAGCAAGCATGACATAAATTCAATTTATTAAAACTGGTATAAGACAATTTTATGTAATTGAGTTATTTTTTAATGTCTTTTTATTTGCAGAAATTTAATTCATAAATATTATAAATTTTGTTTTCAAATATTGAATTAAAGAGCACAATTGAAAGGATAGGTAATTTATTTTCAACAAAAAACTGTCGTAAAATTAAAAAAAGAAATTGGGCATTATTTAACATGTTTATATCTATAATTCTAACTTGAATCAGCTTTTAAATATTTGATAAAATGACTACCAAACCAAGCAAACTCAAGATTTTCATAATTAAAAACCCGTTATTTAAAATAAATTATTTTGAAGATCTCTCCCTCATTGTTTTGAACAACACTTCAAATAATCGTTTTTACTGATAAATAAATGAGTTACAATACATATCGTACCGTTTAAACAAAGACAGTATTAAATTAATTGCATTATTTATATGCATAATTGCACAGTGGTTAAGGTACTGGTGTAGGAATGAGATTCTATCACCGCGCGTGGTTTCAATCCTATTAAATTGCAAATCTATATGCGACAGGTTTCGTAGATAGTAAAGATGATTGATCGATATGCAATCACACACGGAGAAATAAATTTTGGTAAATTTACCGTACTATAGGTAATGACAATTCTGGTAAAATAAAACCTGTCCCTAGTTAATAAAAATAGACTGTACGGTATTTAAACTATTCATTTGGTAAATTTTCTGTTCATACGGTATCGATTTATCAGAAATTTTGAATTTTAAAATTATAGTTCTTATTACCACACATTTTGTAAAAAATACATAACTGAAAAGTAATTTTAACTAAATAAATGGTTTTTATGCCATGTTCCAAGGTATCATAATAAAATTACTGGCATTTACAACATTTACCAAATCACATATCACATATTTTACCAAAATCACTTTGGTAAAAGTCCAAGCATTTTGGTTTTCCCATAGAGTATAGGACATGGTAAATTTTACCATATTCTGGTAGTTTTGATCATGTTTTTTTTCCTTCTTAGTGCGCTAAACTTAGTGCACTGATACATTGATATAAAAATAATGGAATATAAACTTCCATGATTTCCTCAACCAGCAACCGACTGCTGCAAAAGTGCTTTTTTTAATACTCTGAAATGTTCTTAAAACAATAAGAATTTTTTTTATCCTTTCTAATTGAAATAAGAGTGCTGTGTAACGCAGAATAAAAATATACTGAGCACCACATATCTGCTTGAAAAATAATTTTTTATGGAAATAGATTACTACTTAAAGCAAAGTTATTTAAATCATTTAACACGTGATATTGATACTTTAATATGCACTATAAGCTGTTGCATTATGTTGTAAAAAGTTTTCAAAGTATTTAACTAAAGTCCATAATTTCGAGTTCTTACTAACAAATTAAATTAAGATTGAATAAAATAGTGTAATTATTACTGTCCTTCATAGTATATACTTAATAATAATATTTTTATAAGTATATAAAATCAAGATGAGGTAACTTATCAATGTCCTAATAATTTTAATAAATACTTAAATGTGAAAGAAAAATATCTTTATCTTTTATTATAAAACTCAGATGAATCGTTATTTGGCGACCATTCACAGAAAGGCAACTTTATGTTTGTGCTAATTAAGTATGTTTATGCTAATATTTTTATGCTAATTTGACATTAAAACAAAATGAATGCTCATCTATTTAATTTACTTTTTACCAGGAAAAACTTTGGTAGAATTTTAATTACTTGAATTCCTTCACTTCATTTGAAGCATTTTGTGATTTTAAAATATTTTGTAAAGTAATGCGCAATAAGAAAACTATGGTTTTTTAAATTCCATACCAGTGTTAATCAAAACCATCTCAACAAGAAGCAAAATTAGAATCAGCACTTTCAGCACTTTCGCATTAAAAAATTGTATAATGCATTAATATGATTAAAGAAATATAATTTTGCAAACACATAAAAATGCTTTAAAATGGAATTACAGATTAAATTAGCAGAAAAATATTTCATTATACTGACGTAAATTATGAAAACTTTTGTTTTAAAAAGTTATTTAAGTTAAACTTATTGCAAGCACCGAGATATAATAACTCTATTCACGTTGACGAAAACATTAAAAAGCATACGTGAATATTTAAACGCAGTGCTAACATTTCCTTCTAAATCGATTATTTCTTTTATTTAGCAGCTCTTTTTAAGGTAACGAAGCTTTTATCTCGAAAAAAGGTGAAGTTACTTCCGAAATTACACTAATTACTTGAAAGGATTACGTGCTAAGGCTAGAGATTTTTCCTCCTTGTTGTTCTGAAAAAGTGGCCATTTTCACCTGCAACTAGTTTTAAAGTACTAGATGTAACGCAGAAGGACTTTTCTCAGATTAAATACGTATTATAAAGTTATTCAGATGTTGTATTTTCAGAAACTATTGAGCATTTCAAATGTGAAATATTTTTATGTAATTATATATTAATTAAAAGTTTAATATAATATTGATTTTCTTCATGTTCATCCAGAGTAGATCCCGCAGAGGACTGATTGTACAGACACAGTTCCCAGTAACCAGTTAAGTGAAGTAGAGCATTCCCACAACAGCCTGTTGTAGGCTAAAAGGGTCATGGTGGATGGAGTTCTACAATTTCGTGACCAATAGCATGATTGTGGCAGAGTAGTCAGCACTGCTCACAGGATGCCTTTACTTCTCAGCCAAGGTGATACCCATTGATCTGAAACTGAGTGAGCATCAAATCGCCACTGGGGATCAAACTCCAGTTCAAGGTTCCCAGGTCAAACATCACTGGTTGTGATCAGTGAGAGGGTGAGAGATCATTCTGATCGGCCTGCGAAGGGTACGACGGTGCGAGGAATCGGTCCTCATTAAACCACGACTTCGGGTAAAAGTCGTCCGGATTTTTTCCCTTCGAGAAAAAGCGGAAGAGTCATCTCCTCTGCATTGGATCAAAAGTGTGATGTCATCAACAGAGATGCTTCACAGACCACCACAAATGGCCCATTGTGCAGCTCTAGTGCTACGTGAATAAATTACAACTCATCAAGAGTACTTGAATAAATTCGAAATTGAAAAGTATTAAAAAAATTAGGTATTCTATCGTTTTCCCCCTTTCACTGATTTTTCAGAGACGCCATGTTGCGTACATATCTACTTTTATCAAATTTTGATGCAAACTAAAATCTCAAGAAATTTAAAAAAAAGTCGATTCTTGAGAAAATATCAGAAATGACAATTTCTCTAAAAAACACTCATTAAAGATTTTTTTAAGATATCGTATTATTTATTTGCTACATATATAATTGAAAACATGATTTATTTTAGTAAATAAGCTTACTCTAATTCTAATTTTAAATTAAGAAAAACTTAAATTGTTTGACGTAACTCTTTACGTTATATTATATTGTTATTGGTGTAGCTTATTGTTTCATTATGATTCTAATTATGTTATCATTATGAATCTAACTTATGTATTTCATAATGAACTTAACTTATTTATGATTATTTTTGGATATAAAACACAATGCAACTGCTTTTAAATAAAAATTGCTTGTAGAAAAATAAAACACTTAAAGAGTTTATCTCCTCAAGTTATAACACCTTTATATTTTTAAACCCTCAATAAACTAGAAAAGATAGATTATAGATAGATTCTAAGATAGTTTTTTATACCACCTATTCTGAAAAATAAATAAAGGAATAAATAAATTTGTAGTTCAATTACACAAGAATGAGTAAGGTGGGAAGACGATAGACAAAATCTGTAGAATTCTTTCGCATTCCAGACGATAAATAATAAAAGTGGATATTTTTCTTTATTTTTAAATTTCATTCCTAGGGTAAGGTTTATAGGAAATCGATGCTAAACGGAATCTTTTGGATTTAGAAAGAAATCGTACGGAACATACAGTCTTTTTTCATCTATTTCTATTTTTGAAATTCCTGATATTTTAAACGAGTGAGGATACTCATAAACTTGAACAGACTTGAGTTAATATCACTAAAAAATCGTTTTAAGCATATCTTTTTAAAGAGTAAATAAATACTAGTTACATGATACTATTACATATTAAAAATAAATAAATACTATTTGCAAATATGAATAAATATAGGAGGATAACAAGTGTTTTTAAAAATAAAATTGTATTACTGTTAATATTTCATTCATATCTACTTGAATGTAGTAATATTAAAAAAAACTATTTTATCTTTATTTATAAACATGGCAAATATTAAAGGTGGAAATATTTTTGCCATGAGGTGTTTTCATTTTTCTCTGATTTTGAAATATTTGATTTTTATAAAAATATGTATATGTTTTATATGCATAAGGCATGGTTTATTTTAATTATTTTCAGATTTTCAAACAATCAATTTTTATTAAAATACGCATATATTTTAAGTAAATTAAAATGAAAAAAAAATAGTTTTGGTTGTTTATATATAGATTAAGAACGATGAGTGAAAACATAAGCATGAATATTGAAATGGTTTTTTATTTCTTCTATTTCTTCATTTTGATGTATTTATTTTCCGTTTCTTTAAAAATATGCCATATGCATAAATTAAATTAAATATGTTTATAAATATGGAAGCATCTTTTATTTTACAAGTTACTTTTAATTTCAAATTTTTGTATCTCGTATCATGTCGACATCTAAGAGAAATGTACAATGTTAAAATGAATTAAAGTTTCTCTGATAAAATAATAGGATATTCATAAGAGCCTTTGATTAAATAATGCAAATATTTTTAAAAAATTAACTTAGCTATTCCAATTTTCAATAAGTTTCTTCGTCATTTTAATATTGAGACGAATCATAGTTTTGCATTTTTATTTTTTTAAGCATAATTTAGAATGTCTGGATTATTTAGCTTAATTATTTTTTATTTCCATTGCATTATCGTAAATAGTCAAATTGAATAAATGTAGAAAATGAAAATTAATAACATTAGATTATATGTTAAAAAATTCATAAATAACTAAATCAGATTTTGTGTTAAAATTAAAAAATGGTTATATTCCACATTTCTCGCATAACTTACTTGCGCATTTTTACCATAAAATTTAATATTAATGAAAACGGGTGGAAACTAGAATCAAAGACAAGTCAAATTACAACCATTATTAAAACATTTGTTTGATTATTAAAGCAGAAAATCGAAGTAGAAGGCAATAAGAAGAAAGTCGAAATCAAAGAAGAAATTGAAGAAGGTCAGAGGTGCGTTTATTTAAGTCAAGAATTAGCAATAAATAATAACATCATGAATAAAATTTTAAAACAAATGAACATTGAAGAATTCTTTTGATAAAAGTAGCATAAAAAAAATGCCAATCTGTCCGATAAAAAAAGTGTTTCTTTCAGTGAAAAGTAACCGTTGCTAATTTAAAAAACAAAATTTTAGATTTTCACTAGCAAATCAGAAGAAGAATTTATTTTGACATAAAAAAATTTGAAAGTTTAAAAACATACAGTTTAAAAGATTGGTCATATCAAAAGGTAAAAAACAAGATGGTCTAATGAAAGTAGGAAAGCAGCAGTTGTGAATTGATGGGCAGATGTAGGTATCCTCATGACAAGAAACTACCAATTGAATGACTAAGAACAAGATAGTCTAACAAAATTTGAAAAAAAAAAAACTGTTCACTGTAGAACATTTTTAATGATATTACTATATCAAGTACTGGCATCCTGAGTGCAGTATCCGTAAAAACCGTAAAATTTTACTGTACTTGTGAAATTTACCATAAAATGTTATACCAAAATTTTTACAGTAGTATTTATTTAATTGTAGTTATTCAGGGATTTTACCGTAAAAATTATTCCAAAAATAACAATATATCATGTGTTCTGTTCCGTTAAACGTTAGGATAAAAATTGATTTTAAGGCAAAAATGGATTTTATTTTTTAAAAAAAATGATTTTATGGTAAAAAGTGCATACACCCTGAGGGCCGGTACATTTTACCGTATTTTGATCCTGAACTTTTTACAGTGCAACTGTGAATTGAAAGACAGGTGCCCTCGTGACATCAAATGACTAAGAAAACGACCCCCAAAAAAAGATTATTTAATAAAATAAGAAAAAGAGGCAGGTGGGAAATTTAAGACAGACGGAAGTGCCCTCGTAATAACAAATAAAGAAATGAATCTAGAAATTGTCCAAAAGTAAGACTATATAATGAAATTAGAAAAACAGCTCACTGTAAAAATTTCTTGAACAAATTACGATAGAAAGTACTGGCACCCTGAGTGCAACATCCATAAAATTCATTTTACCGTAAAATCCATTTTACCGAAAAATTTTATTCCTTAATATTTACAGTAAAATTTATTTAATTACGGTGATTCAAGGATTTTACAGTAAAGATTATTGCAAAAATAACTGTATATCAGAGGTTCTGTTCCATAAAATTTCACGACAAAAAGTATTGGCACTCTGGGTGCCAATTCTTTTTACCGTAATTTGATCCAGAATTCTTTACAGAGCAGGGAGAAATTGGAAGGCAGATTCAGGTACCCTCAGGTGTCAAATGACCAAAAAAAGATGGTTTAATGAAATTAGAAAAACAGCAGGGGTTAATTAGAAGGTAGATGCAGGTACCCACGAGACGTCAAACGATCAAAAAGACGATGGTCTAATGAAATTTAAAAAAAACAGCAGATGTAAATTGAAAAGCAGATGAAGCTGATGGTAACTTTCGGTAAAGTTTGAAGAAGTCCTTTATTCAGTAGAATAATGATAACGGTAAAAACTCATGGTGTCAAATTTTTTTTTACTTAGTACCCAGTTGGACAATTCCATAAAAATAATAATCGATTTCAAAATCATACTCTAATAGGATCCCTTTGAAGAATTTACTGTACAAGACTTTTCAAAAGGTAGTTATTGCGCAGTTTGGAAAATAAAGTCAAGAAAAGCCGATCACCAAACACAAAACTGAAACTAATCAAATGAAAATAAAGTTACTAAAAATAACCTGTGTCCGCTTTTCCCGAATCATCCAATTCTTTCTTCCTTCGGTAAAATTGTTTTCTTCGTAGAAACCAATAAGATATTCTTCATCCAAAATAAAACTGCATGCTTTATCTTCAGTTGTACAATTCCGGAAATTGGAACCAATCAAATCAAACCTGCCCTTCCTCTCGATCTGGATCAAAAAATATCTTTTATCTCATCCATATTTTTGTTTACAACATATTATTTATTAAAGGAATTTTTTTTTCCAACTCGATGATTGTCAACCCTTTATGGAGCCTTTATTTATTTTCATCATGTGTATTTTCGTTAGATTAAGATATGGATGATATTTTTATCATTTATGGGGCTAAAAAATATTCTTATTTTAAAGTCTTATCTAAATTAAAGTTGCAAATTCTTGATAAATTATAAAGATTTTTTTTTTAATATTCTAATTGAGGAAAAAATTATGTGTTGTGTGTTTCTTATTCTGATGAAGGCCTGCAACGTTTGAGAAACCTTAGACATGTGCTTAATAAAAATCAAATACTATCCAGACTATATGAAGGACATATAATGATAAGCCACACTGTTTTCAATTACTCGAAAGAGTGTTTTTGATATTAAAAAATAAACAATTTCTATGCAGGCAGTAAGATGTTATTTTTGCATGTCGTGCTGTTGTCGAAGGGAAATAACCTAGTAGATTGTACTTTGAAAGCCATTATAAGGAAGAGTTTGATATTTAAATTGCTAATTTTGGAGAAAATGTCCTTATTATACTACATTGCCTCCAAGCTCTTCAAGTGCAAAAACAAAACCTACAGAAACTACATTACATTGACAAATCTTACGCTTCCAATACACACAGAAACAATTAACACGGCAAAATGACCGTATTGTATGGTAATAACGTAATATGGTTAGTAAAATTAAAATATCAGGTATTTAATCCTTTTCTCTCGGTAATTTTTCCGTTTTTATGCTAACAGTTTACCGGAAACTCTGGTTTTCGAAAGTATAGTTCTGACCACACGGTTAGTAAAATATACAGAACTAAAAAGTAAGTTTAACCGAACAAATGGATTTTATGCCGTGCTCTAAGATATCATCATAAAATTATCAAATTTTACACATTTGCCAGATTTTATTACATATTATAAAACCATGTTTTATTGTCAATTTTACCAAATCATAACTAAAGTTCTTCAGTAAAAATTACCGAGCTTTTTGGTGTTCCCATAGAGCCAGAAAAACGGTTAATTTTACCACTTTCAGATCAAAACAAAAATTATAAGGCGTATTACTTTCGTGATCAACTTCTATCAACAAAACAGTCTCTCCATGTCTCATAAAAGTGTTGGGCCTTTTTTTTATTTTTTTAAATCTTTTAAAATAAAGCTGCTTTCTCCTTTATAGTCTATTTAAAGAAAAGTTTTTAAAAAGCATTTATTTAATATTTTTCGTATTGTATTTAGCAAGTTATAAGAAGAGTTCTAATATAGTACTTATACCTTATTTTTTTTTAATTTTTTCAGCATAAATTAGTCATCATATTCTTACTATATTTTATAACTTAAAATATACTCACAATGAATATGTAATTGATAAATAATTAATACGGATTAAATACATTAAAAATATATTAATCAATAAATTTAGTATAATTTTATCTAAATTATTAAAAATTTGGTTTTTAAATATCTTAAAAAGATTAAATTGATCTAACCATTTTAAAATTTCATTAGTAAGTCAGTAATATTATATTTAAATAAATCGATAAGTCAATAAATCATTGGAAATCATTTATTTATTAACAATTTCAGACATGGCATAACTAATTACTGAGAAACAGAGTTAGTATTTCCTAATTAAAAAAAAAGGCAAAATTTTTTTGGATAAAATTTTTTTTATAAAAGAGTAAAAAAAAGAAGAAAAAAAGAGTAATAAAACGCGTTTAAACATGTCAATGAAATTTTTTATCGCATTTAGATGTGTTTTACTTATACATTGTCCTACTTTTTGATAAAACAAGAGAAATACTGCTGATTTCTGTTTTTCTTGCCACGAAGTAGTGTCTGATTAATTTCTATCATGCAATATTCTTAATTAATAATTTTTTGGTAGCTCTTGGCACGCTTTCAAAGTCATTTTTATTGCCTTTGGTCGTATTAACGCCGAAATGGGAGAAATACTGTACGCAAGTGTTGGAAATGTGTGTTATGTACATTTAATTAAAGTTTAGATTTCTCATTTAATTGCTCTTTACAACACAGAAAATGTATGTAGAACACGCGATATAGTAATCAGCCGTAAAATTTCTTTTGAATATAATACTTGTACTGTTTAACAACTTTGTGATGCTTGAAAAACTATCTGACCAAAGATTTTAAGGAGAAATGATGCTTTCTTTTTCGTGTATGCCATAATAAAGCAACTTATTTTTCATACAAAAGCATACTAAGATTCTAGCAATTTGTAACAATCACTTTTCACAAAATGATCCATTTTAGTCTTAAGTCTTTACAATTCGTATTCTATCTCATTCTAGTTTTAAAATTTAATTTTACAAAAATAATTATTTTTCTTAAAATTTTGGTTTTTATCCAAAAGCTTAATTTTTTAATGATTTTAATCATATCTTTTATATTATTTGTGAAATCATAAAAATATTATATTTTAATAATTCGAAGAACAGAAGATCGTTTGTTGCATTAACAAATTTAGCTTTTGTTTGATGTATTTTCTAACAATAGCTTACTATAAAATTTGTGTTGCGATTTTTCTAATAAGCAAAGTTTTACCACGATCAATAAAGTTTCAGCCAGCAACCAAGTTGTCTGATATTAAGTTTAAGACGATGCTTAAATAGAGCATTATTTTTAATTATAAGAAAGTTGTCTACATTTTTTATTTCCAATTTGAATTTTTATCAATGGCAAATCACTGATAATTGCATTCAAACTATTTTAATAATGAATTGCAGTTATTTAGCTACCAAAATTATTTTTTAAGTCGCAATACTTATGCAGTGAGTTAAAAATTAGTTGCTACGATTTAAAAAAATAGTTACATAAATCATGTCACCTGCTCCCTAAATCATACCAATCTTAAAAATATTGTATATTTATGTTTAAGTGATAGGCGATAATTAATCTGAATGAATAGTTTAGTAACATGATGAGAAACATTAAATTTTTGAGCTGTTATAAATATAGTAACAGTATTATCAGCCAGGAAAATGCTTATAGAACGTTATAATGTGTACTACAAAGTTTAAGAAAGACTTTTATAAGTGCTACTTCAACCTTTTGTTCTATAATCAGCTTTATTTTAAGTTTTGATAACGGAGAAATCGGTTCGGTCGAAAGCTACAACGAGGAAGGGACTGGGACAAATTGGTCCATCAAATCAAATTGCAAATCAATCATTACTTGACTAACCAGGGGACTTTTATTAAAAGATACATTTTGGCACTTTTTCTTCGCTTTTTTCTTTCTGGGAATGAAGAAACTAAACCTAATCATGAAGATGTGAAATCTAATTTAATTTACTGAAATATTTCCGCTTTTTTTTCGATTGATTTACATACAGATTGAAGTCTGCTGGTAGAAAGTTGCTGCAATTTAAGATTGTTACTCCAGAATGGTTAAATCATTTAGAGCGATGATCGCTAAACTCCGAGCCACGGGCCGGTCCGTGGATAGTATGGTACCAGGCATAACCATCCATTCTTCTAGATGGTTATGTACCAGCATTATTTTCATTTATTTCCATTTTATTCCCATTTATTTCCATTTTATATACTGTGGTGCATTTCTCTCGGGTTTGAGCGGCTTTTCATGGACGAGAGTTTAACCTGGAGCTGAGAGACGTCACCTAAAACCACATAAATACTGTGCGTGTAATTGTATTTTATTTTTATGGCATGTTTAGATACAGTTTAACTGAAATTATTAAGTAAAAGCAATCAATGTCTCGGGTGGTGGTAAAATTATCGAACGTTTAGCTGTTCGCTATGATAAAAATGCTGGGTTGAAATGCTCTTTAGAGTTCTCAATTATTTATGTATTATTAAAAACCTCACTCACGAGAAGAAAAATTTGGTATCAGGGGAAAACTATAATATAATATTTTTCAGTCACTTTTCGAGAGTATGAATGTAGTAAGTGTAAAAGGCTTTAAAAAACGATCCCTTCTTGTAGTTGATCAAACGCTGCATTATATGGGCTCATAAAAATTTGCGAAAACTGAGAATAAGGCAATGATTTTGATGATTTTCATCCAGGTGGAAAAATCTGCCCGAATTGGTGATTTTAAAAACGTTTAATAACTTTTAAAATATTTAGGTTATTTATCCGTTCTAAAGCCCAGATAATTCTTCACGGCAAGATTATACATATTGTTTGAAATCATTGTATTGCTTCAAGTGTAAGGCACTTAAACTATGGCTTTTTTAATTTCCTCAGTGACGGAGATTCAAAAAGCAGCGTTTCAACTGATTCGCTAAATCACCAATTAACTGATTTATTGATTCGATTTATTTTTCTCTCATTCACTCGGCTATATAAAAAATCATTTATGGGAACCATTGCTGTAGCTTTTCAAACTAATAATGATATTTTTTTCAAATTGAAAGTAAACAGTTTTAGTAGAAACTAAGCCATACAAACATACAATTGAATAAAACTTAAAAAATGACCACACATTGCTTTAAGAAAAAAAATACGAATGATCGTCATCGTAATTGAATATATTGAATTACGTGCCCTATTATATAATATTTTCAAGAATTAAGATCCTTTCTCTTCTCCCTAGCATAGGTTTACCAAACAAAATAATTCAAATTTTTACTTTTTGATGGTATCAAAATAAACGATGCTTTGTGTGGAAAAAAAAATGAATGTAGACGAAAAAGTTTGTGAGACATCTGCCGCTCAAAGAACTCATATTTACATAAAGAAAATAAGCCACTATGAGAAAAACGATGAAAAGAATCAAAATGTTACGTAAATTCATATAGTTTTTGCAATCAAACACTTGGTTTAATCCTAATGATAATCGTAATTGCCATGGAAGTTCGTGGCAGCATTTACGCGACTCTCTGTTATATATAACGGGATTAAATTTGTATAGTTCGACAAAAAAATTCGCTAAAAATTTCCTTTTGAGAAAAAAAACTATTGTATAGAGGGAGAAACCGGTTGCAGATTTGAAATCAGTGATACAAAAGTACTTAAGATCTAAAAGTGACTACGTTAAAAAGACAAGTGAATGTACATACATGCACATACTATAGTTTCAGTTCTATAAACAAAAACCTTCCTCAGAGTCTAAACGTCAAATGAAGGTAGAAAAGTAAAGAGACAAACGTGTGTAAAACTGTTTAACCAATAGGGACAAAGGAACAAGTTTGAACAAAGAAATAAGGAAACATGTGTGAGGAGATTAGGCGAAAACCCAAGGATGTAACGATTAAATTAAAATAGACTTCCAAATATAGGGAAATGGTGGGATACTCCAGTAAATTATTAGAATTTTCAAAATATAGAATGACTCCCGAAAATCAAATTCGTAAGGCAAAGAGCAGTGTTGAATAATTTTAGTCGACGAAAATTAAAACTTGTGATTTGTGTTCTAACTGTGTAGGTAGAGCGATAGAAGATCGGTTAATGTTCTGGTTTTGAACGCATTTTTCATTTTCTTTCAGTCGAAGTTTAAGGGTACGTTCAGTTTGTTCAATATATGCAAGACTACATTGTCATGAAATTTGATAAATACCCCATCTATTAATATCATAAATATGGTGCTTAAGATTCGTGAAACTTAGTTTATTTAGAGGAGTAACAAAAGACTTTAAATTCAAATTTATTCACAATCTTAGCAACTTGAGCACTGATTTTTGGATAATTAGATAAAACAATCAAATTTTTTAAGCTCGATTTGGAGGGTTTGAAGGATTGGGATTTAGTTTTCTAAGGGTGGAATCAATAATATTTAATGAATTAATATTATTGATTCCACCTGTAGAAATAATATTATTGATTCATATCTCGTAATCCTTCAAAGTCGTTTTTTCCTTTGTTAATAAACTAAATTTCACAAATAAAGACCCTATTGCTGATATTTATAGATGGGGTATTTATCAAATTTCGTGTCAATGTGGTTTTCCGTATAATGAACCAACTAGACGTACCCACTTCTACTTAAGGAACACAAAAGATGTATCTAAAATCAGGAAATTAACCTATCTTTTATCACTCTACACAGTCGACATTTAAATCACAAGTTTGAGATTTCTTCTGCTTAAATCATTCAACACTGCTCTTCAATTGTCGAACTTGAATTTTGGGAGTCATTATATACTTGGAAAAATTCTAATAATTTAATGACCTTTCGAATATCCCACCGTTTCCTAATATTTGGAAGCCAATTTTAATTTATTTTGTTGCACCCTGAGGTTCCCGCCTAATCCTTTCATTCTTATTTCTAATCTTTCCCTTGTTATTTCCTTGTTCAAACTTGTTAATCTGTCTCTATTGGTTAAACCACTTTACACGTGTCTCTCTACGTGATTACCTTCATTTGATGTTTGGACACTGAGGAAGTTTTTTGTTTATAAAACTGGAACTACAGTATGCCTATTTATGTACTTTCATTTGTGCTTTTTGACGTTGTTTTTTGTTTATAACCTACAAAGTATACCCCCTCTTTTGTTGGATCTTTACAATCAGTTAAAAATTCTCATGTAACAGAAAAGAAAAATTGTTTCCCAGTGTTATTCGTATTAAGAGTATTTAAACCACTTTTGATAGTCTCCGGCACTATTTTTCAGGTCCAGGATCACTTCTTTCAGAAACATTACAAATGACCAGAAATGTAAAACTATTTGCCTCTATTCGCCCTGTTTTAGCAACTACCATTCCTTCTGAAACATGCTGAAATATATATTTTTACTTAGAACGTACTATCTACGAGCGCACTACGAGCGTACTATCTATCTACGAGTAATGTTTGACAATGTGATCTTTCCTGTGTCATAAAGAGTTAATATGGTGCAGTCATAAGATATCTTGTATGCTAAAGATTTCGTTACTGCCACATTCTATTCTGGTCTAATAACATCATGACAGTACGATTTTGCTTCCACAATATTTTTAACTCTGAAAATGGTGCTCCAACGATTTTTTTGCTTTCTCGATTGCACGCGAGATTCTGTTTTTATAAGAATATGTCTGTGGTTGATAATGTCATCAAGAGATTTTGCATTTGTGATATTCTGATCAAATCTGCACGAGATTATGACTGAGCGAGATTTTGTCCATGCCAGATTCTGTGTCATTGAAATTAAATGCGCACGAGATTATGTTGTAACAAAATTTTGTCCTCAGGAGATTCTGCATCCAAGAATCTATGTCTTTACGAGACATGTCATCGAACGATTCTACACTCGTAAGAATCTGTCCGCGTGAGATAAGCTCTTCACAAGATTTTATCGATACAAAATTACCTATATACAAGAACCCTTTTAAATGATATTGCATCCCTGAGAAATATTATTCGTGCAACATTCTTCCTTCACATTATTTGGTCCAAGCGAATTATTTACCATGTGAACACAAACCAGAAACATTAAACATTTAAAAAATATTTTATGAGAAAAAAAAAATTTATGCACAGTACCTAACTCCAAAAAAATAATAACTTACTGAAATAAATATTTAATTTTATAACAATTCAATTTTTGAAAACCCTGTTTATTAATCAATTTTATTGTTACTTAACTTTTAAACTCTGTCATACGTGTTTCTTATTTTTTCTTTACCATTATCTTCAATACTTTTAGGTTGCTTTTAGAACTCTTATTTCCTTCATTATGGTATCATGTAGCTACTGGCAACCCATAATTTGATAGCAAAAAAATTTTTGTTCTATTTATTTCCGAAAATTATTCGACAAACCAGTTTCAAACTCTAGAGAGAATTTTATAATTTTTTTCCCTGAGTGAAACAAAAATGTTATTTTTCTTCATTTTTTTTCCAAATTATAATTGAAATTTCTGTAACATCAATAAATAACCATTTCTTATCAAAAATCTCGTTGTAATAGCGCTAAATCTAAGAAAATAAGCGCGAGGATTAATATAATAATCCCATTTTAATAACCTTACTGAAATCGATAGCCAAATATTGTTTCATTCAATGCATGAATTTGATTCCTTTTTTTTTCAAAATGAATTATCAATTAAATTTTTAAAAAATTAATCAAAAGATTTTCTTTACCAAAAAAAAACCCATTTAGAGTACAGTTTTGAAACAATTAAATAACTAAGTGAAGCCTATTTCATTAAAATATATGTTATTTTGCAAGTAAATATTTAATCACTTGTGTTCCAAAATGTATTCCTCAATTTTAATTATATTTAAACAAAATAATAATAATTTTAAATAAAATATTGAACTTCAGGACATAATCGAAAACTTTAATTTATATAACAATAGATTTTTGTAATTTTATCAAAATTGTCGTAATAATTAACTCTGCATTATTCTATCAACTCACTAATAAGGTTCCTACATATCAAAACAAAATTTAAATATTTATTTTAAACTGTACTTGAATAAAAATGAGCTCACAATAGTTTATAAAGTAAAAATTTAAAATCCCAAGCAATTTCTATTTACCTGAAAACAGCGTGAAAGAAAATTTCCAAATCAAAACAAACAGCAAACATAACTTTAGAATCCAAGCCCCACGGGACAAATGTTAACAAAACTTCATTAACTTACCTTTTGAAGTTTAAGTAGTTGGTACAAATAAAATTTCTCTAGTTTTCCTCTCTACTGTTCACTTTATGCGTTAAAATTATGTCACACTATAACGAAATGTCCCACTATACTGAATGGTTAACGTTAGACATCTGATCAAAATAATGCACTCCTTCTCTTAGGTTCTCTCTCAAGATCAATATTTTGTACTTGGCGACTAGGGTTACCTAAAATAGAATTTTAATCATCGCCAGAGCTAAGCTGTGAAGCCAACTTCATGAATCAGGAAAAAAATAAATAACAAAGCAACAGGTAATTGTTAAGCAGAATTCTTTATATGGTATTTAATATTATGTACAAAAACGAATTTAAATGTGAATTTTAAATAAAATGTGTGAAGAACATTTTAATCGCCTTAAATTAAAAATTCCCGCCAAAATTGCAATTACTTATATCAATATGGTACTCTCCAAATCTTAAGGATTCTTATTTTGATCTTTTATTAGAATTTAACATACATTCCTCGGTACAAAAAAATTTCTATTGTATGAAAACCTGCCTTACAGATAAAATTTAGTTCGGAGGAAATTTATGACTGTTAGCATTTGACATAATGTTATACAGTTGCATTTTTGTTTATCGACGTTCTACTTAACGACATTATTTATTTGAAAACGATTTGTTGCCGTCCCAGTTCCTTCATAGTTGAAAAATCTTTATTTAATGACGACTGTGTCACGGTTTCAGGACAACATATTTTAAAGTACAGAAAAAAAATTTAAAAACTTTTTTCTTCGTTGTAATGGAGTATAGAAAGACGAATAAAATGTTCGGTTATAGGATTTGTTTAACAGTTATGAAGATAGTTTAAAAACTGCTTTAGGGGGCCGTCCTTAAATGAGTGTCGCTCTTTACCATAACCCTATTCTCGTTTAGTCATATGACAAATTGTGTTTCATAAACATGTACTTGAAGCTCAGAAGAAAATATTATATGTTTCAAATTTTATTGTTTTACTTTATTCGAGTGTTTCAACGTTAGAATTTTAAGTCTGGAATTACGCTAAAATAAGTGGCATCAGTCTGTCCATCCGATTAACCATAATGTTTATGGTAAGAATGTTTCTTTACATTTACGGTTTTGAAACTTTTTAACACTGGTACTGTTAAAAATCAGTTAACACAGAGCTATACTGTTTTGTAATCATTTACAACTACTACAGTTTTTAAACCATTAAAATACAACTTAAACAGACATTGGAGCTCCATGCGTGCTTCGCCATTTAAGCGTGAATGATAATTTCGTATTCTAATAATCTGGGGTCACTGATTAAAGAGTGCAGAGTCCCAGTGTCTTTTCATCTATTCAAGGAATGGAAGAAATATTGTTGTATCAACGCTGAGATTCGAACCTCTGTTCAACCAGTCTCTCAACTACAGTTGTTACCCAACTACATGAAAGAAAATGGCTTCATAATGTGCGTTTAGGTTCGCGCGGATAGAATTCTGGTTGCTAAACCGTATTCGGTGAAAACAATCAATAAGCGTTTAACAATGTGACTTTTTTATGGTTATTTTAGTATTTTGGTTACAAAGGTAAAATAAAAATTTATGAAACTGCTATTTAACGATTTTTACCTAGAAATTTATAACAGTGTTTAGTGTCAACCATGACTGTAACAATAATAGTTATTATGTCTGTACTAATTTTGATGAAAAGTATTAGGGGGGCCGGCAAGTAATGTCGTTTCGGTGCATTAGATATTTTTTATCAAGATTTTATTTTTAATCAATAATGTATTCACCCTCGTTAGCGGCAACCTTTCAATGCCAGATTGAAAATGAATCGAAAGGGACAAAAAAAATGAATTAGTTTTTAAGACTAACGAATATCCAATGTGACGAAGCGAAATTACTTTCCAGTCCCCGTAATATTTAATCTGTTGATTTTATATGTTGTTTATTTCAAGTAAAATGTGGGATGACACACTTTTCGTTGCACCCTCACCCTCACTCTCTCTTGTCTCAAATTTTCCTGAACCTCTTCCCTCACCTTCAAATATGCCATTTATGAAAGCTCCCTATGAGATGTAGAGTAAACGAACGATAACAAAGAAAATGAGATAGAGTTTGTCTCTCCTTCTTATGCGAAAAGCAATTACTGCTATTGATATTTAAAGAAGATAGATTATCATATCCAGTTTGCTTTCTTTAGTATGCTTGAAAAAAAGGAAAAAATTATTGAAACGGGACAACAATCTGTAAATTTTTTCTTAAATTTTAATTTCCTTTTAGTGCAAAATTATTTAAATTTTATTATTCCATTTTTCTTCCTCGTAATGTACACGGAGAAGAAATGTCTTGTAAAATTATCATGCTGTACGGTAATGAATTTTGGTATATATATATATATA
>NC_092207.1:97598994-97631837 GCF_043381705.1 Parasteatoda tepidariorum
AACAAAATATATATATATATATATAATTCTGGTCATAAAAATCAAAATATACTGTATTAAAATCATCATTGGGTAATTTTTCTGTTTATATGGTAACGATTTACCGAACATTTTGGTTTTCAAAATTATGGTTTTTATTACCACACATTTAGTAAAAAGTATCAAACTAAAAAGTAAATTTAACCGAATAAATAGTTTTCATCCCACAGTTTAAGGCATCGTGATAAAATTACCAAATTTTATCACATATTATAAAATCGCATTTCATTAATGATTTTATTAAAATCATTTCCAAAGCACTTCGGTATAAATTACAGTATTTTTTGGTGTTCCCATACAGTCAGAAACACGGTATATCTATCACGGTACTTCAATTACTAAAACCCAGGTTATGCAGGCCTACGAAGTGCATCCTGGTTACGGAAGGTGGCAAATAAATAAGCATTTAGAATTAACTCTCGAGCGTCATTAGGCAGTCTTGCAAGGTAAATAAGTTTATCCGAGAAGCTTTTGGACGTAAATAATCTTTCAAGAAGCTTGTTTTTGTTTAACTAAAATGTTATGCATTACATTTCAAAAAGCTACAATAAATGTAATTTTTGCAGTTCACATTTAAATCGGAGAAAATTTTCTGATTTGCATTTAATTTAACATTTGAATCAAATGTATCGAATTGAATTAATTTAATAGTTTCTGTATTTACATTTAAATTCTATGTGTTTTTTGAACGTACAGTAATTTGTGTTTAATATTTAAATTATAGAGAAATTGAACATAGTAAACATGGAATTGAATTAAAGTAAACATTTGAAATATCCTTTAGGGGGTTTATTCTCATTAGACAAATGAAGTCTGACGACTTCTGGATTCTCTACATAGTAAAACAAAATTCCGTTAAATTTACGAAAAAAAATCTCTCAGCTGTTGTGCCAGTATAAAACCGTTTATTTCACAGAAAAATACTGCTATTTGCAAACAGACGTCTGTTTTTCAAGTAGATAAGTACTGTAATTGCAAAAAAACAAACTTCGTTATTTTAACAAGCAAAATATGTTATTTTAAATTAAAGAAATGTGTAAAACAACTATGTTATTATGTGGTCGATGTCAGCCGAGATCAGTATTTGTAGTACCAGTCGACGCTGGGATTTGAACCTGGGACCGGGAGGCAAGCGCTCTGTCCTCAGAGCTGACGCATCTCTAATATCTTAGAATAAAGAAAAATCTTAAACTGCTTTATCATTAAAATATTATTTATTGAAGTAATATTTCAGTGTAAAAACATCCATAATTGTGGTGGCTCATACGCATAAAAACATTTGGCAATTTGATTTTCCAAAAAAATTATAACGAAAGAAAGATATTAATCAGGTGAAGTATCAATTTGATAATAAAATTGAGTAACAATTTTATTTATGCGATGTTCAAAACCATAAAATAATCACTAAAAAAAAGAGCAAGTATTAAAAACAATCGTAAAATTATTTTTTTAAAAAAAGTTTTCGAATGGTAAGCAAAACTACATGGAAGAAACTAGAATTTAAACTGACGATTCAAATAAGTTAATATTTAAGATGAAAAACAGAGAAAAATCATTTGGTCAACAAAACAGTTTTAAACCGTCAAATTTGCAGAGAAAATCTGTAAGAAGAATGAGAATTTTTTCACAGTGCCGGGATTAGGATAAAAACAAAAAAGATCAGTATTTTTCTTTAATTTTTTCTGTGAAAAATATGTTTTTCTCCTGAAGAACGTACAGTTATTTTTTACAGTGTAGTGTCTTTATATATGCAGTGGCGTGCGAAAATCTTCGACCACTATATTATCATTTTTATTTTATTACAATAAAAAAATGCAATGAAAACTATTTGCCTTTTAATTCAGCACAGTTTCGATATACATCATTAAAAAGATTTTAAAGTTATGTCTATAAGCATCCAAATTCTGAAAAAAGTTAGTAATGTGTCCTTTTCGGAGACTTTTGCACGCCACTGTAAATATTTTTTAGTTTCTTTCTATTTCTTTTTTCGTTTTTTTTGTTGTTTTTATGTTTGTTCTACCGCTTTATTTCACCTCCTTTAGAATGTACAATAAATTTATTTCGCATAATATTACTGTTTTTGATTTTTATACCATATACTTCAACAATCACAATGAGTTTACACTTATTTTTTAATTATATTGTAGAAAAAGTGTAACTATCTTTTTATAAAAGTAATGTAGCCAAAATGCGACAGCAATTATTATGATTAACTTCATGACATTTTAAAAAATGGTTTATTCCTCAATTTGCAAGGCATCAGTTTCTTTAAATTTAAAATAAGCTTTTAACTAATAAGGTAAAGTAAACGGAACTGACTCAATAACAATTAACTAGTTTTCCTTGAAATTCGTATAAAAGCTGAAACTTATGTTTATACAAGTAAGCCATAAACATATTTTATTAAGGGTTAAAAAGATTCTCTATAAAATTAATAATCGTAACTAGGTCAAAAAAATTATTTTTTGAAATACAGCCATGAAAGTGGATGCCAACTATTTTGTTGATTTTGTTTTAGTTTTCTTGTTATAAATTGTTGGCCGATGCTGATAGCTAAATTTACGTAGGTTTAAGCGAGAACCAATTATTAAAAGCCATACAAATCATAAAAATCAGTTGTTAATTAAACAAAAGGGTTAAAGCGCTGCTAAATATTTTTGAAATCTTAAAATAAAATGAAAATAAATGTTTGGTCATAGCTACAATATTTACAATGATAAAATTTATCACGTTTCTGACCCTATGAGAACACGAAAAAGCTTTATAATTTTCACTAAAGCACTTGTAATGATAAGACGGTACAATAAAGTATAATTTTAGAAAATGTGGTAAAATTTGGTAAATGTGGAAAGATTTGGATATTTTATCATGATTCTTAAGAGCATAACATAAAGACCAATTTATTGGTTAAATTTGCTTTTTAGCTTTTTTTTATTTTATTTATTTATTTATTTTTTTACTAAATGTGTGATATTAAGGAAGATAGTTTTGAAAACCAGGATTTCTGGTATACCATTTACATTCGAATAGAAAAACTACTTATGAAAATTATAATGGATTAAATACCATATATTTTAATTTCATTAACCAGTATTTTGGTTTTTTTTCTTTACCAGAAATGTCATTACCATATGTTTTGATAATTTTACCTGAATTTATATCTTTGTGTACAATGTTAGATCGCATTGGTGTGCTCACAATTTTTGTCATAAATTCCTTTTATTTCTTTCAAACAGATGGCTATAATATCTTTTTAGATTTAAAAAAAAGAATCTATTATCAACAAATTTTTGTTTGAGATTCAATTTTATCACTATTCAGCAAATTATCTAGCTAATTAGTTAACAAATTACGTATTCTACAGATTATCTCACTGATGCGCTAATAAATGACGTATTCTACAGATTGTTTAGCCAGTGAGCTAATAAATGACGTCTTCCACGGATTATCTCGCTAATGAGCAAATATATCACGTATTCCACACATTAGGGAGCTAATGAGCTAATAAATCACCTATTCTTCAGATAATCGAGATAATGAGCTAATAAATCACCTATTCTTCAGATAATCTAGATAATGAGCTAATAAATCACGCATTCTTCAAATTACCTAGCTAATGTGTAGATTAACAAGGGCGATCCACTGAAGTGTGAAAAACATTGTTTAATTTCTTACACCACCAACTAAGCACCTTGAAGAAGAAAAAAGAATATGTTCCGTAAATGTTGCGATAAACTTAAAATTTCTAGGGGAAGTAGGGCAGATCATAAGGATTGAAAATTACCTAGGAAACCATGATCGGAAATGTTATCGTATGCAGCTGAGAGCGCTTTCCAATTATAAACAGTTACACCGAGTGCCTTTGAACATCAGGTACTTTTATTTATCTAAATTATTTTAATATTTTGTTTTCGATTAATTATTGTCACAACATGCTTTCAAATAGGTACAATGTTAGGTGTTTTATCGTAATTTAATGATTTGGAAACTAATTGAACAAGCTCACCTAATTTTTAAATTACGATAAACAGCATTTCTGAGCCTATTTTAATGGAACTCTCTACAATAACTAATGGTAACATAAGAGCCGTAGTTGCGCAGGGGATAGAACGTTCGCCTTTGAATGAGGTGACCCGGGTTCGAATCCCAGTGAATGTGGGTCGATAAAAATACTGCACCCGGCTCGCACCTGTCACAGTGCTGATGTAAAAATATCCTCAGTAATCGACGGATCAAAATATTAGAGTCCCCTTGCCGCCAGGCTAACCGTGGGAGGTAACTTCTCCATGTAACACAAATGCGGATTAGTTCCATCAAAAAGACCTCCACAAAAGCGAAGTTTTTCCCAATACTTGATGTAGGAGTTCCCTTGTCTTCAGGAGTGGGTTCAAAATTACAAGTCTGTGGAATTGAACTTTGGTAGTCGAAAACCCAAAATTGGGGTGATTGTTCAACGATGGTTATAAAATAAAATAAAGTTTAATCTGAAATCATTATACAACCGACTTTAGCACTCTATACTATTAACTGGAAGTTGAGAACGTAAAATAATAAAACAATTTTCTGCTTATATAACGGTAGTTATATCACAATATCCAGGAAGTCCTGTATATTGTGATATAACTACCGTAATTCCTGTCATTTATTGTTTACAATAAGTTAATTTTCTTCATAATCCTGCATAAGAGTAGCTAATTTTAAATAGCTTTGACATATAGAAGACTTTTAATATTGTACTTCCAAAGAAATATTTAGAATTTGCTTAAATTATGAAACATTAAATATAAAATTTACCAGTCAACAATTAAATGAAACAAATGTTTCATAGATTAGAGGTAAAATTCGACAAAGAAGAAATGTTTCAAAATTATCAAACATAGTTATCTCTCTAATGTCTGAGAGTTACCTGTAACCTCGTTTTATATAACTTACTTCTTAAAAGAAATATTAATGTTTGGAAGCAAGCTTTAAAACTTATTATTATGAACTAAGTTTTAATTCATTTTTAGCTTGCTATATAATTGCTTTGGTATAAAATAGCTAGGATAAACTATTCGTTTACATTTGTTTATTCTCCGGTTGCTATATGTCTGCAAGTGTGAAGTTTCAATTAAGCGAATCGTGCTTATTTAAACTAAGTACGTTTTTTTTATTAATTAGCTACTTAAAAAATGATTATTATGTACGTCAATTGTTTAAATACAATTTATTGTGCATGTTTTAAATAATTAATCTTAAAAAGGAGGAATATCATTTATTTATGGTTAATTAAGTATTTAAATAAGACTTATTATTAATCATTTAGTAGTTGATTAAGTAGATAAAAAACCTATTGAAAATATTTAGGTAATTAACATATTAATTCTGAGGTATAATTTTTGAATAATATTTTGTATATGGATGTTAAATCGTCTGATTAAATATTAATTGTTTACCACTGCCACCTTGTTTCAGTTTTAAAAAAAGTTACTGGAAAAGTTGTAGGGACGCAATGCACATTTTCAGAAAACTATCAAAACTCAAATTTATTTCTGTTTCCAAATAATAAAAAAAATCTCACAACTATCTTTACTTAAATGAAGTTGCAGGATTTATAACAATTAAATAATTGATTAACAAACACATTTCCGAACGCATAATAAGTGCAATAACGAAATTTAATTAAAATAAAATAATTAAAAATAAATTATGTCAAATTTATGTCTAAAGTGCGTTTATGGTGCGTTTTTAGATTTGCTCTTCAAAGAAGACTTTTGTCTAAAATGGGAAAAACTGAGTGAATCATTTATTGCTAACTAAATAATCAATTATTTAAGAACTGCCTTATTATCAAGCCCAGATAATGGTACATTGTTGATTTTAATGTCAGCAGCAACCTTTATCACAAGACTCAAAAACAATTTATAAAGAATTAGCGAGTAAACCATGCATTCTTGAAACAATGTTAAATTTAACTCTGCTGCTAGTTTCCGCTTTAGAAGTTTAGCACTAAGCTTAAATAACAATCTTTATATACCGGAATAGAATCTGCCTTTACAAGACAAGGCTAGAAAATCTTCTTAAATCAGGGATGAATAATCATTCGAAACCAGGAGTAGGAGGTGTTCTGAAGGTGAGACCTTCTCAAGGTTTGTTTTAGATTTTATGACCATAACTGAAACAAGATTTATTTGCGCAGTCTTTTCTTTACTTTAACACTTTAAAATGAAAGTTGGTCTGATCATTAAGTTTTCAACAGAAATAAATTGTTACCTTTGAAAGCCAGGACAAAGCTAGAATGAAAAAAAAAGCTGCAAAAGCAAGTCTTAGTGTAAAGGCTAAAAAATGAGATATATTCTTTTTTTTGTGACGATTTTTGAATGTCTCTATTCAATTTTAATAGAAGCAGGTTCGCATACTAATATTACTTCTATGTTTAGAAAAAGATTATTTAGTCAACCTTCCTATGCCAACCAAATAAAAATGAAAATACAACGTTTACAGTAAAGTTGCCCGCTGTCAGGGATATAACAGTCAAATAGGGTTAATTATGAATTAAGTAATTTATAATTTAGTAAGATTTTTCAGCAAAGTAAAGCATCGGAAGTTTTAATCCAGCCATAAAATTATTTTCATGAATTAGCTATTATTATTAACGATGATTTAAGTAAAAGAGTTTTTTAATTTTTTAAAATTTTTTTAAGCAAGAATGTTGTAAGTTCTAACGCCATTAAAGAAGCTAAAGTGCCATTTAAAAAGATAAATGGCAGGGGAAGGGATGTATGGGGATAGAAACGCACAAGTATGGAGTTCTGGTACTTTTTGTGAAGCGAAACTGTGGATCTGGAGCTTTAATGGAGCTTTAATGGACATAATACTAATTTTTACTCTATATTCTTAACTTACTATTTTTTTTATCATCATCTGCTCTTAATTTTAACAAATTGAAGGCTAATTTTACTAATCTGTTTTAAGTTAGAAAACAACAAGAGGAAAACATATTCTAATAAAATTACCGTACTCTATAGTAATAATATTTCTGGTGAAAAAAAAATATATATATGTTTATGGTAGCAAAAACCAAAACATACGATATTTAAGCTATTCATTTGGTAATTTTTCCGTTCATCTCGTAACGGTTTACCAGAAAGTCTGGTTTTTTAAGCTATAGCTCGTATTACCACATAAAAGTAAGAAATATAAGATTTAAGGGAAATTTAACCGAACAAATGGTTTTTATGTCATTCTCCAAGGCATCATGATAAAATTACTAAACTTATTTACCAAAACTTACCATATATTCTAAAACCATATCCTATGGTTAATTTTACTATAATCATTACCAAAGCGCTTCGATACAAATCAAGCTATTTGATTTTCCCATAGAACGAGAAACACGGCAAATTTTACCAAGCTCTGATAACTTTTTTTTCTCTGTAAACTGTGCTATATTAAAATGATTAGTCCATTACGAAATTAACCATCTGTATAATCTGATATTTTCATTTTAGAACAGCAATTATAATATTTTTTTCCTCATATCTATTCCTAGAAATAGTTGCTTATAGAAAGGAAAATAATAATTCCACATGGAATTTCTTTTAAATTGTTTACAGCGGTTTGATAAGTTTATTCAAAGAATATCAAGTAAACCTGTAAGCTCCCATAAATCGTAAATTGAATTTTAAGAAAGAAAAAATTAAAATAAATATGCAAATAAAAAATATTTAGTATTGTTTTTCAGTAAATAGAGAGAAAAAGTACAAAAACAGTAATATAAAATAAAAATGAGGTACGTCAATAGGTTAAGACTGGAGGTTATAGAACCTAATCCTCACGCTATCAATTCAAACTTACAGACTTTGCCCTCACCTTCGCACTATAGCATCCGGAGGTTTTTTAAGTGGTACCAAACAGCAGCAAGAGTGAACTAATTTATTTAACAAAGATACATATGTTGAGCTAAACTAGATTCTAAAAACATAACAAAATGATATGACTTAATCTCCTGAAATCAAGCCCACGGCATCCGCCATATCAGACAAGCAGGAAGCAATAAGAGAGATCAAATAACACAGTTCGTTTCATATCAATATCTCTTAGGGTATTGGTCATCACACTTTACATCAGTCAAAGTATCTCACACGCATGCGCACTTCTCCAGGTTTCTGATGAGAGCTAATTGCTAATCCCAGGAACCCAAAATGCCGGCAGTTCATCAGATCGCCTTTTAAAGTTTTCCAAATTATTTTCAGGGTGATCTATTTATTTAAATTTGTCGAAATCTCTAAAAAAAGCAATTTATCTTCCTTTTTAAGCCTTTTTCTGTATTAATTAATATACTTTACCAACAACTCCTTTCCAACTTCATAAAATCTATTTTGTATCTAAATTTCAGTTGAATTTAAACATATCAGGTTCAGGAGTTGCAAATAATATTATTTTCTTTCAAGAACTCAATATTTCTCACGCAGTTGAAGGTAAGCAAGAATTTACTTGTGAACAATTTCAGATTATATTGGTTTTTCGCTCAATATTCCTTGAAAATATTTTGTGAAAAACAACCTTAGCGTCTTGCATTTCAATCTTGAAACGAGTAATGAAATTTTTCTGCAATAACATCCACACATTTTTCAGAATGCAGTTTGATATTTTCGTTCTCTGATATTTAAATTACGATTTTCTAGAATATTAAATTCCTGAAGAAGCTTCATCCAAGAGTAAAGCTTTTTACTAAATTCTAGTTTGAGGTACAATTTCGCAAAAGGAAAAAAACAACGATCCTAAATAAATTTTGATTTAAATAGCACAAACTGAGGCTTAATTTTAAGGGCAATCTTCAGTGATAAAATGGGTACAAATATGTACTTTCTCTGATTAAACAAACTTTTTTTCTATAAATTTGGATTTTTGAAGCTCAAAAATCTGAGTAGCCGAATAATCAATCTGGAAAATATGATCCCAAGTGTACAGTCGGGATAGCGGTCGAAAATTTTGGCTGTTTAATGTTTATTTTTCTTTTAAGCAAGTGGCTTTATAAAATATTGTCATATATGTTTGGTTTTAATTCCACTTTTTTTTCAAGGAGAATTGAGTACAATTGTAACAGTACAAAGATACTTAAAAGAAAAACTTCTCAAATTTTATATCTCTTGAGTACAAATGATATTTTTATGTCAGTTTATCTTCAAAATGGTGCTGTACACTTTGTATTTGTAGACTGCCAGTACAAAATTTTTTATGGACACGTGTTATATCTTTTTAATATTGACAAGGGATGATTTATGAAGTCCTTTTACAAATTTGAACAACAAAACGTATTTTGTCAGAACATAAATATTTTTTACGAGTGTTCAATTTTGACATGACATGTGCAAATAAAAATGCTTTTTAAAAACTACAAATTTAATTACTATTTCTGGAACATGCACGGAGAAAAAATTGCTGTTCGGTATGATAATGAAATTGTGGCGTAGGATAAAGTCATATATAAAATATATGGCATTTAAACCATACATTTGGTAATTTTTCTGACGGTATACCGGACGTTTTATTTTAAAAATTCCAGATCTCATTTTCTCACATTAAGAGAAAAACAAAATTGTCTAGTAAATTTTAGCGAATAAAAGGTTTTTATGCCATGCGCTAAGTCACCATGATATAATTACTTTTACCACATTCATCAAATTTTATAATGTACATTCCATAAAATTCCAAATCAAATTAAGATTAAATTCCGACACATAAAACCTGTAAACCCGTAAAATCCATTTTTACCACATAATCCAAACCATAAGATCCATTTTTTCTGTAAACTTTTAGAGGACAAAAGTACTAATACACCGTAATTTTGACAGCAATATTTACTGTAAACTCTGTAATTAAATAAATATTTCTGTAAAAATTGCGGTATAAAACTTTACTGTGAAAGTGGATTTTACAGTGAATTGAATTTCACAGATGCTCCTCACAGGGTGCCAATACCTTTAACAGTAATTTTATCTGGAATTTTTTTTTCAGTGATTAACATATTTTATTGTTAATTTTATACCAAAATCATTACCAAAGCGCTTCGATAAAAATTACCGAGCTTTTTCTGATAACTTTAAAGCCATAAAGACGGTAAATTTTATCATATTCTAATAGTTTTTATCATTATTTTTATCTCAGTGCGTATAGGACTTCCGTTACTTTGCGAAAATTTATATTGGAAGCAAAAATACAAAATTAATTTTAAACCAAAATACAAGATTATTTTCTTTGACACATAGATTTTTTTCATGTATATAACTCAATACATTTATATTACTTATTTTGTACCTGTCGTAATCAACGTTTTTGAAACTTAAAGTGAAAATAAAGATAGGGTCGCAATAATATGTAAGATAGAAAAAAAAAAAACGAAAAACGTTACGAAAAAGTGACAAATCACTTTTAAAAAAATAAAATAGAAACATCAAACAAACTGTTTGCTTGTTAGAAGTAAATTGAAAAGAGTTTAAAAACGAATATTAAAAACACTTTCAAAACAAACATTTCGGTGGGGAAAAAAAATACTGTTAAAATTACCGTACTATGTAGTAAGGACATTTATAATTAAAGAAAGGAGGCCATAATTCTGGTTAATAAAACCCAAAATATACGTTACCTAAACTATTCATTTTATAATTTGTCCGTTAATATGATATCGGATTACTAGAAATTCTGGTTTTCGAAATTTTACTCTTAATACCACACATTTGGTAAAAAATACAAAACTGAAAAATAAATTTTACCAGAAAAATTTTTCTTACGACATGCCTAAAAATATCGTGATAAAATTACCAAATTTTACCATACCAAATATTATCATACGTCATGAAACCATATTTTATTGATAATTTTACCAAAGCATTTCGGTAAAAATTATCGAGCTTCTTGATATTCCCATGTAGCCAGAAGCAGAGTTGGTTTTACCATATTCAGATAGCTTTGACCTTGTTTTTTCCTCTATGTGCAATCAAAATGGTTTTATTGTTTTTAATCACGCGTTCTGCAATAGTAATTTGTCAGATTTTGATAAGGATTTTGTTTATTTCTTTATTTATTAATTAGTTTGCACAATCTAAAAGTAGTTTTTTTATTTCATTTTTTGTGAAAGATCTTAAAAATATGAATTAAGGACAGTAGTTATTAGATACCCTGTATATTCAATTATGGAGAGGTAGTAGATTGTTCGTATTCGAGTACAAAATGACGTTAGTATGATATAAAATATTCATATATTTTCTTTATTGTTTTAAGAGATACTAACATATAGATAATATCATTCTCTCCTAAGCTCAATTAAAGTGATTCATTCAGTTCTGAAATAAAGCGAAAAACACAAAGATTTATTTCGTCTTTTAGAGTTTCTGAAAGACCTAAAAGAAGTAAAAAAGTTGCTTTTATCTCAGAGAGTTTAGTCATATTTCTTCCTTTTGTGATTCTGACTCTTCAAAGAGAGAATTTTCTTTCTTTGGAAGTATTTCAGTTACATAAATCTTTAAACGGAGAAAATTTCAGTGAAACATCCAATTCCATGGCATTTCAATTTATCTCTTTGATTATTTTTAACCATAGTATGTATAGTGTGCTTCGTAGGAAGGGATTAATTCGTATTACTTACTTTAAAATTTTTATGCATTTTGATTTAAAAAAAATCATGGCTGTAGATTGGGTATACTTATGCATTTAAAGTTTATTCTAAAATACTGTAAAAACTGCGCAACACCTTTCGAATTTGGTGTTGAAAAAATTCCAAAGATGGTGTGAAGGGACACTTTAAGTTTAGACCAAATCTAGCATTTATATGTAATTAAATGAGAGTAGTTAAATCTAAATATTAAAGGAGTATGCTTACACTAAGATCAAGCTCATGTAAACCATTCGTGATTTTTTTTTTGGCTTTCAAAATCACAAATTTTAGTGTTCTTTGATTATCGTCGGTAGATTGTCATATTAGATTACGAAATAACATGAATTTATTGTTACGTTGCACGCTGCCCTATATCTACAAAAACAAAAACTCGTAAAAAGCACGTGAACTCCGTTATAAAATGTATGCATGTTTCAGTTGCATAATAAGGATAATTATAATTTAGTCTCCATATATTTGTCAATAGTATTAAATAATATTACACTATTTAATTTCTTATATCCTGTTAAGCCTAATCGATTCGTCTTAATATTCGATTCATTTCTTTACTACGAGCATGTCTGATTTACTAATTAATTTTGTTTTAAAAATTAGAATGTGTACACTGTAAAAAATGTAGTGTAATATCTCTTCAAATATGATATTGAACAATCCAAAAAAATTTTGGAGATGGAACACTTTATTTCAGATTAACATCAAATCGGACTTTCATATACAATTTAAAGTGCGTAATCCAAATCTAATCACTTATAATGAATAAGCTTACATCAAATTCTCGCACACTCACACCATACGTGAACTTTTTTCAGCATCGAAAACACCAACGTTGGCACGTTTTAAAAATTGTGAGTATTTTGCTTGCAATCAAATGAGTTGGCGCGGGTTTGCTGTTGTTCTTCTACGCTGCTTCTACGCACGACAGCAAAAACATAAGTTGACCGTTAAAATGCGTATGTATGTTTTTAGTTGTGAAATAAGGATAATTATATTTTAACTTAAAATATCAATAAACTGTATTAAATGATTTTGTAATGTATAATTTCTATCCGCTTCCTTTCTGTTGAGCCTATTTCAAATTCTTCCTAATATTCTTTCTGTGCTAAGTCTATGCTTTATTAAAAAATTTTATTTTTTATTTCAAGAATTTATGCTTATATACATCCTAAATTAATCATTCTCTCTTTATATTTTATCGTGAAAATAACTTAATAACCATAATAATTCTAATGCCCATTACCTAACGAAAAGCCTAGATTTAATGTCGAGTTAAATTTCGCTTTTACGATTTTAAAACCATGCTAATTGTAGATAGTTTAAAAAAACCCGAATAGTTTTCTATTCTTGATCCTTTAACCATACTAGTTGTAAACAGTTCCAAAACCGTAAAGGCAAAAAATGCTTTTCAAAATAAACTTTACGGTTGATTGAATAAACAAACTGCTGCCAGTTATTTTACCGTAATTTTAGAATGAAAATACTAACAGAGCAGTGTGATGAAATAAGCTTAATAAGTAAATCAGTTAAGTATTATCGAATCCTGAAGGTACTTTAAAGTGATAAAAAATTAGTTTTAAGCTCTATCTAATTTTGATTTGAAATTAAATAGCCATTCAATAAATACTTATGAACGCTTTATAATAATACTTATATAAGCTACAAATTTTTCATTTTTGATAAAAGAAAAGAACTGATTTCGGTTTCCACTAAGAAAGTGTTTGACAAAAATCATATTTTTGCATTCCTCTAGTGAAAAGATAGAACTTTCTACATCTTGCACTCTATTTTATTTTCTACGAATTTAACATAGAATTCTCTTCTGGTTTTTTTTTTTTTTTTTCGATTCACAAGAATTTCTTTGACAAAAACGTAAGATATTTTATTCATTTTTTATTTTGACAAACAATAATCCGAAAAAAGAAACATATTATTTATTTCCTAGATCTGAAAATCGTTTTTGCCTTCCAATGTCTGAATTGAAAGAAAGAGCTAAAAGTGGACATCAATATTATGAAGAAAAAAATAAATACAGTAAATACAGTTCCTTAAAATTTGAAAAATTGATTTCTATTGTGCTAAAAAGCAATTCGAATTTGAAATGTTATAAGAAATCTGAAAAAATAGCACGAATAATTATTCTCATTTCTAAGTTTTGAAATATAAAAAAAAGAAAAGATTTATGAAACTTTTTTTTTAAAATAGTGAGTTAAATATTTGCTTCCAATTCATATAAAAAATATACCATGGTATACTCATATAAAAATATACTCATACAAAAATATACTCGAATAAAAATATACCATAAAAAATATACACACACATGACGCAAGTTATTACAGTATAGCACACAAACATTTCGAAAACGTTTCAAATCCCATCGAAGACTGTTGGAGTAATCGATCATGCATTTTAGACACTAACCAAATATGTAAAAAGTGATATGAATTTATGTTAAAATTATGTGAAAGCTTTCTTTACTTAAGTTTAAAATATTATACTACTTCATTTTGAAATATTATTCAATAGTCTCACCTATAAACTTAAATTTTATATATTAAGACGGATACAAATTGTTTACAACACCTTTACTAATTCTAAGAATTGAATAATTGTTAACTACTGTTTATCTTGTCAGCTTATTTATGCTCTGAAGAAAAACAATTCGGGCTAAATAACCATATTTATATATTTTAAAGATATTTCTGATTAACAACAAAAAAACTACTGTGTTTAAATAATTTATTTGATATTTTTTCTGTTTGTTTTGGTAATGATTTATGGAAAATTTGGTTTTAAATTATAGTTCACATTTCCGACACGTTCAGTAAAAATATAACAAAGTACCAAAAAATGCAAAATAAATTTAACAAAAAATATTGGTCTTCACTCTCTGAAAAATCACTATATTTCTCTAAAACTATCACTATATCACTCTATCACTATATTTCTCTATCACTATTTTTCTCTGAAAAATCACTATAAAATTAACAGTCTATTATTCAGAACGTACAATACATTTTGTCACATATTTGGCAGTTTTAGGACTTTTATGACAATGCCTTTTACTAAATAAAAGGGCGAAAGACCTAAAAACTTTTCGCATGCTTTCTGGCATGGTTATGCTTTCTGGCATGGCATTGGCATAAAATGACGTCACTATGTTGATAAAAGTGAAATTATGCAATTTTATTTACTTTAAATAGTGAGTTAAATATTATCACTTCAATTTAGTTTTAGATACGTATTATTTATTTTGAGACCTCTTTAATGGTTTCAAAAATAATCGCTCCCTCCCCTAAAAAAACTTTTTATGTAGCATTTAACAGAAAAAAAAGGACTTTCAGCTGGGTAAGACCCAATAGAGCAGTTGAAAATTTCATGCATACCTAGTTCACAAGTTTCGAAAAAGCAACTATTTACTTTTAAACCACTTTTAAACCCTTTAATATATTTTGTTTATTTTGGCCTATTTGAGCACAAAATATACAGTTATCCATATACACATTAAAAACCTAAGTATGACAGCTTTTACCACAAAACACTTCAAAATTAAAATAAATTATTTTAAAGATAAATCTTCGAATGAAGTATAGCACATTACCTGAAAACGATACATAAAATTGAGATGAAGAAAAAGCAAATTGAAAAATAATGTAAGAATTTGAAAGAGAAAGTAATTTAATTTATAATTATCATGCCTTTTTTTTCTTTTTCTTTTTTTTTTTTTTTTTTTTNACGCGGATGCTCTTCCTTTAAATATTTTAAATTCTGATTTTTAAAAAAAAGCATCCTTAAGTCCTAACAATCGCTGCAATGTTTTAATTATGACTAAAATAATGAATTCTATTAAATTAGTAACAGATAGTTTTCATTATTTATTTGTGATATCTAGTTTCCTATTACTTTAAAAAATTCCAGTGCATAGTTGTCACCATTTTTGGAGTTGAGGTAAACTAAAAATTTTTACAGTGTCTGTTGTTACATTTCTTTTTTACTTTTTCGCATTTATATCTTTATTTAATTTTGATTTTTTGCATGTTTGTTTACTGATAACACATATTTTCATGCGTGTTAGAATCAATTTATGGCCTCATTTCAAAACCTTTGGTTTAAAAAGGGAAAATATTTTAGCAATATAATCGCTCTATATATACATATACGTAGTGTGCAAAAAAATTTAGTAATATATTCGCACTCGTTTTCAGGAATTCAAAAAATATGCAAATTCGTTTAATTTTGAACACATAAGCATAAACATAATTTTTAAAAAATGCTATGTTAAAAAAAAAAGATAATTCAGTAATAACAATGAAAAAATAAATAAATTCTTAAAGATGTATTTAATTAGACACAATATTAAGTAAGTTTCCTTAGGATTTTCATTTTTAATGTTAGGGCATTGTCTTCAAACAAAAAAATACCAACTTATACTATATATTTCGATTTCCTCCGCAAGTAAGTTAGACAAAAAACTAAACTACAGCATATCCTTTTTTCATGAAAAATTTAATTTGATGCATTGTAAGTGCATTACAGAGCAAAGCAAAGTAATCTAAGAATGTCTAAATGTTTGTTAAAATTTCATAGTTGAACTAAATTGAATGTAAAAATTATGAGTACTTAAATTTTTTTACGAATTTACCTGAAAATGTTTGACATAGCTCAATTTGCTACAGTCAATTAAATTTAATCACACTGAATTGTTGAATAAATGTTACCCAGCTCACTAAAAAGCTTTTAAAAGGTATTTTTTTTTACCTTTTAAAAGCTTGATTGATATATATGACTGACTAAGTGACTGATATATATTTAACACATTGTTTAATCCCTTCTAATTTTTGCAAAAACAATTTGAAATTTAATTGTTTGGTATCTTTTAAAACAGAGGCACAAATTACACTGTTTAACTGGGAAAGAAATTTCTACGGTAATACTTAAACAGAATTCTTTAAATAATAATAATATATAAATTCAATCATTACTAATATTACGTATAACCAGCGGGTGACCGAGCTCCGCTCGGAGAAAACAGGTATCGAAGCTAACTCGAAGATTTAAATTTTCAATTGTGATTTATCAAAACAATACATGCCATAAGAAAATTTGTGAAACCACTGGTGAAAAGATAACCGGTTAAAGTGCACACCATTGTAAACTATCTAAACAAAGTTTGGAAAGGGAACTATTCTATACAAAGGTAAAGTTTGAAAAGTCATAGGAAATAAAATGTAATTGATAACAAAAAATTATACAATTAAAGAAATGGTACAAAGTGAGCAGTGTAAAGATTGAAGTGTGTTGAAGTTCAATGTTTTTGACAAATTTATTTAGAAAAACCAAACATATATACATACATAAGAAACATATTATAAACCTATAACAGCATAAACATAATAAACATTAATCATCGATTGCGAAGTCTTCCATGTTGTCCAGGTAGTTTCTTGTCGGCTGGTGAGTTTCTCTTGTTCAGGACTTCCTTCCATACGACGTTTCGGGTGTGGGTTGGATTCTCAGGAGGCAGCAGGACCTTCAACGCACTTTGACGCTTGACTCTTGAAAACGCGACGTAGAGCATTCCGTGCACGAAGACCGTCGTGAGGAGAAGCACGCCGACGAATTCGAATGTTTGGCCTTGTGACTTGTGTATCGTAATGGCGAATGCTGGAGTAACTGGGAATTGGTGCCGTTGCATAGTTGCGCCAAGCTGTGATTTGCTGGAGTCGANCTTTGACAAAAACGTAAGATATTTTATTCATTTTTGATTTTGACAAACAATAATCCGAAAAAAGAAACATATTATTTATTTCCTAGATCTTAAAATAGTTTTTGCCTTCGAATGTCTGAATTGAAAGAAGGAGCTAAAAGTGGACATCAATATCATGAAGAAAAAAATAAATACAGTAAATAGAGTTCCTTAAAATTTTAAAAATCGATTTCCATTATGATAAAAAGTAATTTGAATTTGAAATGTTATAAGAAATCTGAAAAAATAACACGAATAATTATTTCAATTTCTAAGCTTTGAAACATAAAAAAAGAAAGGATTTATGAAACTCTTTTTTAAAATAGTGAGTTAAATATTTCTTTCCAATTCATATAAAACATATACCATGGTATATTCATATAAAAATATACTCATATAAAAATATACTCATACAAAAATATACTCATACAAAAATATACTCGTACAAAAAATATACCACAAAAAATATACACACACATGACGCAAGTTATTACAGTACAGCACACAAACATTTCGAAAACGTCTCAAATCTCATCGAAGACTGTTGGAGTAATCGATCATGCATTTTAGGCCAAATATGTAAAAAGTGATATGAATTTATGTTAAAATTATGTGAAAGCTTTCTTTACTTAAGTTTAAAATATTATACTACTTCATTTTGAAATATTATACTACTTTATTTTGAAATATTATACAATAGTCTCAGCTATAAACTTAAATTTTATATATTAAGACGGATACAAATTGTTTACATCGCCTTTACTAATTCTAAAAATTGAATAATTGTTAACTACTGTTTATCTTGTCAGCTTATTTATACTCTGAAGAAAAACAATTCGGGCTAAATAACCATATTTATATATTTTAAAGATATTTCTGATTAACAACAAAAAAACTACTGTGTTTAAATAATTTATTTGATATTTTTTCTGTTTGTTTTGGTAATGATTTATGGAAAATTTGGTTTTAAATTATAGTTCACATTTCCGACACGTTCAGTAAAAATATAACAAAGTACCAAAAAATGCAAAATAAATTTAACAAAAAATATTGGTCTTCACTCTCTGAAAAATCACTATATTTCTCTAAAACTATCACTATATCACTCTATCACTATATTTCTCTATCACTATTTTTCTCTGAAAAATCACTATAAAATTAACAGTCTATTATTCAGAACGTACAATACATTTTGTCACATATTTGGCAGTTTTAGGACTTTTATGACAATGCCTTTTACTAAATAAAAGGGCGAAAGACCTAAAAACTTTTCGCATGCTTTCTGGCATGGTTATGCTTTCTGGCATGGCATTGGCATAAAATGACGTCACTATGTTGATAAAAGTGAAATTATGCAATTTTATTTACTTTAAATAGTGAGTTAAATATTATCACTTCAATTTAGTTTTAGATACGTATTATTTATTTTGAGACCTCTTTAATGGTTTCAAAAATAATCGCTCCCTCCCCTAAAAAAACTTTTTATGTAGCATTTAACAGAAAAAAAAGGACTTTCAGCTGGGTAAGACCCAATAGAGCAGTTGAAAATTTCATGCATACCTAGTTCACAAGTTTCGAAAAAGCAACTATTTACTTTTAAACCACTTTTAAACCCTTTAATATATTTTGTTTATTTTGGCCTATTTGAGCACAAAATATACAGTTATCCATATACACATTAAAAACCTAAGTATGACAGCTTTTACCACAAAACACTTCAAAATTAAAATAAATTATTTTAAAGATAAATCTTCGAATGAAGTATAGCACATTACCTGAAAACGATACATAAAATTGAGATGAAGAAAAAGCAAATTGAAAAATAATGTAAGAATTTGAAAGAGAAAGTAATTTAATTTATAATTATCATGCCTTTTTTTTCTTTTTCTTTTTTTTTTTTTGACAGTTTTTANGTTTTTTTTTTTTTTTTTAGTTTTGAATCTATTTTCTATTTCTAGTCTCCTAATATATTGAAGATAATTAAGTTGTTTACGAGCAACTGGTTTTTCCAGTGAGTGGTTTAACTTTTACTTCTCTGGTGACGTTTCAACCTTAATTATCGTTTGAATTCGTCTTTTTATTGCTTCTCTATTTATTTACTTTATTGACTTAATTATGTTTTGTTAAAAAATTCTTTAACTCTTAATTTAGGATAATTGATTTGATACAACGCGAATCTCGTTTTCTCATTTTAATGCATGCTGTTTCAAAATTCTTTCTAATCTTATGCTCACTTTTAAATAATAAATATTTTTAAATATTTTAAATTCTGATTTTTAAAAAAAAGCATCCTTAAGTCCTAACAATCGCTGTAATGTTTTAATTACTACTAAAATAATGAATTCTATTAAATTAGATAATAGATAGTTTTCATTATTTATTTGTTATATCTAGTTTTCTATTACTTTAAAAAATTCCAGTGCATAATTGTCACCATTTTTGGAGTTGAGGTGAACTAAAAATTTTTACAGCGCCTTTTGTTACATTTCTTTTTTACTTTTTCACATTTATATCTTTATTTAATTTTGATTTTCTGCGTGCTTGTTTACTGATAACACATATTTTCATGTGTGTTAGAATCAATTTATTGCCTGATTTCAAAACCTTTGGATTAAAAAGTGAGAATATTTTAGCAATATATTCGCCCTATATATACATATACGTAGTGTGAAAAAAATGTAGTAATATATTCACACTCGTTTTCAGAAATTCAAGAAATATGCAAATTCGTTTAATTTTGAACATATAAGCATAAACATAATTTTAAAAAAATGCCATGTTAAAAAATGAGATAACTCAGAAATAACAATGAGAAAAGAAATTCTTAAAGATGCATTTAATTAGACACAATATTAAGTAAATTTCCTCAGGAATTTCCTTTTTAATGTTAGTGCATTGTCTTCAAACAAAAAAATACCAACTTAGACTTATTTCGATTTCCTCCGCAAATAAGTTAGACAAAAAACTAATCTACAACCTATCCTTTTTTTATGAAAAATTTAATTTGATGCATTGTAAATGCATTACAGAGCAAAGCAAGGTAATCTAAGAATGTCTAAATGTTTGTTTAAATTTTATAGTTGAACTAAATTGAATGTAAAAATTATTGCTACATACATTTTCTTACGAATTTACCTGAAAGTGTTTGACATAGCTCAATTTGCCATAGTCAATTAAATTTAATCACACTGAATTGTTGAATAAATGTTACCCAACTCACTAAAAAGCTTTTAAAAGGTAATTTTTTTTTTTACCTTTTAAAAGCTTGACTGCTATACATGACTAACTAAGTGACTGATATATATTTAACACGTTGTTTAATCCTTTCTGATTTTTGTTCATTGTTAAATGTTTGCAACAACAATTTAAAATTTAATTGTTTGGTATCTTTTAAAACAGAGGCACAAATTACACTGTTCAACTGGGAAAGGAATTTCTACGGTAATACGTAAACAGAATTCTTTAAATAATAATAATATATATATTCAATCATTATTAATATTACGTATAGCAAAGGGGTCACAGTTCAATGATAAAATATAAAAATTGAACGAAAGGGCCCGAATAAGGCCCTTTCGTTCAATTTTTCAACACAGGCAAAATTTTCAACACACGGTTTTTAAAAATTGAACAACTCAAAACTATTGAACCGATACTTAAACTTCCTACTTAATCATTTAAACTTTCATGTTTTAAAAAGATGCAAAAATTTCTGTACTTTACAATACAAATTTTTTACGACTATTCTTATACACATTACTAAATGATAAATACCCATTAAAAATTATTTTTAAAAAAACTATGATAAATGAATATTACAATTATTTACAAGCATTTCTCAATTTGCTTTAAAAAAATAGTTCTCTCGATATAACGAAATACATAAAAAGTGAAATTGACATGAAGGGATTCGAACTTACGACTGTTCTCCCGACAAAATTACTGGAACCATACTTTCCAGATAACAAGCAGTTAGCTTAATATTTTTAGGGTCAAGATACTTAAATCCATGGTGAAAAAAGGTACATATTTCAAAAAAATGCGTTTTTGAGTCTGGTTTCGTTTTAAATCTGATTTCGTAACTTAAAATATTGTCTGTATTAATTAATTTGCTTATTTAAGTTTAGACCTTCAAACCATTAAGATTAAGTACGTGAAAACTCTATCATTAAATTATAAGTTATTCAAGCAATAAACCTTTTTTTTTCATTCTGGGGGTAACTCACCAACTTTGATGTGAATCGGATTAGAATTGCGGGTTTATGCAAACAGCATGCATATAGATAGACATTCTGTTTTACTTGTGTATATTATGACTTGCATAATAAGTTTTCATAGAATTTATATATAATACATACTTTTACATGTGATTTATAATATGTGTTTTACATATAATTTATATATAATAAATATTTTTGCACATAATTTATATTTAATATATATTTTTACATAATATTTATATTTAATATATATTTTTACTTATAATTTATATATAATANGAGAAAAGTATCTATAGCCATTATGGCGAACTAATAAAGTTTGAAAATATCCTATCTGTAACTCCGAACTGCTCGACCGTAGCGCTTCAAAACCGGCGCCAATCGATTCCTCGTGGCCAAAAACCCCAGACCCCCAAGTTTACCGGAGTTTATTAATTCTGGGGCGATTTTCGACTTGGCAACCATTCCTCGTATTATAGTATAAGATAAAGGGTTCACAGTTCAATGATAAAATATAGAAATTGAACGAAAGGGCACGAATAGTTCTTGAGAGGCCAAATTTTTAACACACGGTTTTTAAAAATAGAACAACTCAAAACTATTGAACCGATACTTAAACTTTATACTTAATCATTTATGTTTTAAAAAGATCTGCACTTTACAATACAAATTTTTTACGACTATTCTTAAACACATTACTAAATGATAAATACCTATTAAAAATTATTTTAAAAAACCTTTGATAAATGAGTATTACAATTATTTACAAGCATTTCTCAATTTGCTTTAAAAAAAATAGTTCTTTCGATATAACGAAATACATAAAAAGTGAAATTGACATAAAGGGATTCGAACTTACTACTGCTCTCCCCACAAAATTATTGGAATCATACTTTCCAGATAGCGAGCAGTTAGCTTACTATTTTTAGGGTCAAGATACTTAAATCCATGGTGAAAAAAGGTGCGTATTTCAAAAAAGTGCGTTTGTGAGTCTGTTTTCGTTTTAAATCTGATTTCGTAACTGAAACTATTGTCTGTATTAATTAATTTGCATATTTAAGTTTAGGCCCTCAAACCATTAAGATTAAGTACGTGAAAACTCTATCATTAAATTATAAGTTATTCAAGCTATAGCCCTTTTTTTCATTCTGTGGGTAACTCACCAACTTTGATGTGAATCGGATTAGAATTGTGGGTTTATGCAAGCAGCAAGCATATACATAGACATTCTGTTTTACTTGTGTATATTATGACTTGCATTATAAGTTTTCATAGAATTTATATATGATACATACTTTTACATATGATTTATATATATAATATGTGTTTTACATATAATTTACATATAATAAATATTTTTGCACATAATTTATACTTAATATATATTTTTACATAATATTTATATTTAATATACATTTTTACTTATAATTTATATATAATATATATTTATGCACATAATTAATATATAATACATATTTTTTCATGATATTTATATATGATATATATTTTTACATATAATTTATAGATAATATAAATTTTTTACATGTAATTTATATATAATATATATTGTCACATATAATTTATATGATATCCAATTATTTTTTGTTTAAAATAGCTTTATACCGCATATTGACTTTATTTAATAAATCACCACTTGGATAAATAAAAGAAAGTGAACTTTCAATGGTGGAGGAAATTCAGTCCCAAAGAGACTCCATTTTTAAATAATGTTGAGAAATTCTAAAGCGCATATATGTTTTTTAAATATTGAAAGACTGGATTGGACCACGATTTTAATTTCAGCATTTAAGCTTCTTTCTTTTTCCAGATTGAAATTAGAAATCAAGTCTTCAATTGGAATTCTAATTTATTTTCTACTTTGAAATAAATATTCTCAGTAAATAGATAAAATTTCCCTTCGCATTTACTTTAAATTAGCAATTTAACTTCGGAATCATGGAAAGAATACTCTACTAATGATTTAGGATTTTGATCCTCGTCGTTAAATGTGAATGAAATACGCAACTGCAATTTGTCTTTCAGGAAAGCAAAATATGTGTTTTCAAAGAATAGTTCCTAATATTTTTAATTATTATTTTAATTAATTGCTCCATATCACCATCACAAAAATATTTTAAATTACAGAGATTGAGATAAAGCTATTATAAACTGAATGAAGAAGTTAACGAAATAAAAAGATTTCAAGCATACCGGAACCGTGTTTTATACCTATAGGTACCGGCTTGTATGGGAAGTAAATGCGGGGGGTGCACAGTGCTAACCACATTACGACCACGCCGTTGGAAACAAAATTTTAGAACTTTAACCTACGTCTATAGAATACCGTTAGACGGGATTACTTAGGGACACTTTTTGAGGGTTTTTTCCATTTAATATATATATCGTTTAAATCGCAATTTAAACGGAGAAAAATTCTGGTAAATATTCTGTTGAAAATTCTGAGAAAAAAATACGATGATTCTCACTAATAAAACCAAACTACACGGCATTTAAACTCATTATTTGATAATTTTCCATTCAGATGGTAACGATTTAAAAGAAATTCTGGTTTTCAAAATTATAGTTCTTATTACCACATATTTAGTAAAAATGACAAAACTGAAAAGTAAATTTAACCGAATAAATGGTTATTATGCCATGCTTTAAAGAATCATGATAAAATTACCAAATTTTATCCCTAAATTCTATTCTATTAAAACCATATTTTATTGCTAATTTTTTCTAACTCATTACAAAAGTTCTTCGATAAATATAGCCGAGCTTTTCGGTGTTTCCATAGAGCCAGAAGCACGGTAAATTTTACAATATTCTGATGGTTTTGACAATACCTTTTTTCTTCAGAGTAGAACAATATGTAATTGCGCAACTTCATTTAGGAAGGTAAATTAAAACTTTAAAAAGTGAAATTAATGGTAGTTTAAAATAAAACTTTAAGCTACCGTTTAAAATTAAGTAAAACTTTATTTTGAATTGTAAGGAAAAATTTAAAGAAAAAATTGTTTCTGTGTCACTTATGCAACTTACGGATCACTAATTTATCGCTTTGAAAATCGTCTAAACCATTCTTCGTTAAACCAACCTTCTCTCTGACTTCTCTACTGTTTTTAAAGTATCTTTTATGTAATTTATTTTTTAGGAAAAGAAATTATAAGTTTTATTTTTCTAATAGTTCGGAGAGAATTTTGTTCTAATTATTACTACTACTGTTTATATTGATTCTAATAGTATTATGAATTCCATAATAAATATTATCAATTATATAGCTGTTATTTAAAATCATAAACTCAGAAAAAAAAGCAAATTATTAGAAATTTTGTGTAAAATTGATATCACTTTCTAATCCCATACGAAATCGTCTTGACGATGTCCAATGCATTGCTCTTTTTTAGCTTTAACGAAAATTGATTTATCTCTACTTTCTTTGGTATCTGCAAGCATCCTTCTACACTGTAAAAAAATTATGGTTTAAATTACGGTTAAAAGTAACGGCAATCAGAATGCCGGTACTTTTTACCCTGAAATCCATTTTTATCAGAACATGTTACAGAAAAAAAAACGTGTACCGTAATTTTTACAGTAATAATTACCGTAAAATCACTCTCATTAAATAAATTTTACTGTAAGCATTACGGTAAATTATTTCACGGTAAAGTGGATTTTACAGATAGTGCGCGCAAAGTGTCCATATTGTAATTTGATCCGGAATTTCTTATAATGTCTCGTACAGTTTTCTGAAATACGATGCCCGCCAGCTATTGAAATAACGTCCATTCTGAAAAGATTTAATTCATAAGGTGGCGTATTTTTTAAACTGAAATATCTACAAGGAACAAAAACTTCATAGTTGAACTTTATAATTTCCCTAAGAGCTAAATTAATGAAATGCATTTATATTTTATTTTTACTGAATCCATATAGATCATTTTAATTAAGCATGAGCTACATTTTATCATTTTCAGAAGGCTTTAAAAATAGTTGCCTGTTTGCTTAATTATTAAAATTTAAATTACTCTACATGATTTTAAAATTTATATATTTGAATGCAATTTTCAATATTTTCCTTTCTCTGCTCTTCATCTTAAAATATCAAGCTTCTCTTTTTTTGCAGATAACTATGAGTGATGACCATTAATGAGTGATGAGAAAGAGTTAACGAATGAGAATGAGTGATCACATTGAATGCTGATAGACATTTTATAATATTGTGACGCCCTCACATCAGTTAGTTGTCACAGTCATGATTAATGAACTCATCATGGATCGACCCATGACCAAAAATGGATCATTAAAGTTGTCACCTAAAGTGCAATATTGCTGGTTATCATGGCATATAAAATACACTAAAAGGCATATAGGCAACGGCATATAAAATACATTTTATCATTATAAATAAAATACTTTCATTGTACTCGGAAGTTGAATGCTATCTTACAGCCTCAGTAACAATACCTTAAATATGTACTTCAGATAAGATTGGTCTAAATTCATTGCTGACAGCAGCAAAAAAAAAATGGAAAAAATACAGTAAAATGACGTTTTTGTAGATCAACAAGTATAAGTTATCACAGAAGTGACAGCGGCTTCGCTACTTTATACTGCTTCCTGAGCCTTACTAACCTCCATACGTTTAGAATCTATGTATAAAAGGAAGCAACAAAAAAGTATGCACCTTAGGGGTCATAAGGAAGAAAAATCCTCACTAAATCTCTTCAAATCAAAAGTGAGGATAAAAAACATCAAAATCAGCTGAATAGTCACTAATAATCGTTTTTGAAATCTTCTTTGTTTGTTTTGAAATCATGCAGAACTTAATGTCTTTAAGTGATTCAACAGATTTCGATAACGCTTTTGTTTCTTCCTCACTGGAACATTCATTTACGACTACTAATGTGTGTAATTCGTTACTTCATTTTCGACACTAATTCTTAAAATATATTTTAAGGATGGTCATTAAGAAGCTCCCTGCATGTATAATTATGTCTTTTATCTGTTAATTTATAACAGCGGTAAAAATAGTGCATAACAGTAAAGTGATAATATAAAATGTTTTTTTTTTTTTTTTCATTTTCTTTAAGTGCAAAGCATTCTTAAAATTTTCCTATTCATAAATGTTTTTCAATGCTTATTTTCTTTATTATTTCAGTAGTTTTCAAAACTATATTTGAAAAATATTTCTTAAAAACCAAAATTTTAAAAAAAAAATGCGCTAAAGTTTTTACAAAAGTACAAAGCTTTTAAAGAGAGCTAAGTAATTAAAAATTTGTAAACAATCCCTTTATGCAAAACTCGATTTACTAAATTGTAATGCCAGCTAATGTCAATTATAAAAACCTTTTCTACTAATTTTATGGCCATTAAAAACTTATTGTAAACATTTCCTCATCATATTAAAGCTCTTATCATGAAGATAGAGTTTTTCGATTATTTTTTTTCTCATCGAGAATTTCATTCTATATTTTTTGTCTCTTTACGAAGATAATTTTTTAAACTTGGTTTACTTTCTTACAATCAATCTAGAGTTTGATATCATAAGAATTATTTACAATTTGAAATATTACAGAAAAAAAACAGTTAAAGTCTTTAAAAATTTCCCTTAATTAAAAGAAATGTTCCTAGATAGAAAGAAATATTTTGTTACTTTTAAGAACTTGTAAAGATTTCTTTTTCGTGATTATCTTTATAGCTTCAAGTTAAAATTAATGGAATAAAAAAATATTGTTTTAAATTAATGAGATGAAGTACCTGCCTAAAAATAAAAGAAAACGTTAAAAATTTCAGATCCATTTATAATTAGGGATCTTTTATCACGGAAATAAAAAATACATATTTTTTTACCTTCGAAAAACTTTTTTTCATTTATTTGCATACGTACTGTTTTTATCGAATAAAAAATTCTTAACCACTAATTTTCTAAATTAAATGTTTCATTGTTAAGATTTTTTTATAAAATTATTGACATATCAACTTAAAATCCATTTAGCACTCCAGATTAAAATATGGATAAACATTTAAATTTTTGAAAAAAGTAAAAACTAAAATTTTGGTTTAAATTATGATATTATACGGAAAAAAATTCTGGCAAAATAATCGTACTGTATGGCAATAACTTTTCTGGTGAAAGAAACATACATTAATTCTGGTTAATAAAACCAAAATATACGGTATTCATTTGATACCATTCATTTGATAATTTCCTATTCAGATGGGAACGGTTTACTAGAAATTCTGATATTCAAAATTATAGTTCTTATTACCTAGCTTTTTAGTGATCCCATAAAGAAAGAAATACGGTAAATTTTACCACATTCTGGCAGTCTTGACCATGATTTTTGTCTCAGAATATAAATCAGATTTATAATAATTTACCTCAAAACTAGAATTAAGTAGAGTTCATATAAAAAAAGTGGATGCCTTTAAAAGAAATTTCCGAAATTTTGTTACTGGGTAACATAAATCAAAAAAGTTTCTGATAAATGTTCCTTTTTATGAGCCTAGCACTTTTCCGAATAAATTCTCTACTCCCTGAAAATGTTTAAAATTTAGTGGCAAACCCTGTCAAATAAATGAACGATAAAAGCTTTTAGGCAACAGTTTATCTAATAAACAATAAAGTTTGGAATCGAAAAAAAAATGAATTTATTATTGTTACTTTCTTTTTGGCAAGATAATTTGTTAAAAATCTGGCAGACTTGCTTCATTTTGCAACCTTTATCTTATTCTATTTAATACTTACGTTATAAATCTGGAAATATGAAATATGTATAAATTTAAGAATACTCCAGGGTTTTAATCTGGCATGTACGATTATACGGGATAATCTTTATGCATCCCTCTTGCTATATGTATTTTTTAATTCGCTAATTTAATCCTTTTTGTTATATTATTTAAGTATTTGTTTCTTGACGTCAAATTTTAATAACGAAATATAAGGAAAAAAAACTATGTCTTGGATTGTTACTTTATTCAAGATTTTCTAATCTTGATTAATCAAGATTTTCTAATCTTTCTACTTGACGATTTTGTTTCTTCTTTTTTTTAAAATTAATCTCCATACTTATTCTCCAAACAACTATTATGCATTATTATATCAATATTATAATATGTTAAATAATTTATTACTTACTTAGACATAGACTTAGAGATAGGGCGACTCTGAAGAGCAGGGGACGTCAACCAGAGGTCTATTGTACCAAAACCCTAAATCAGGATTAGCTCTGAAACAAAGTTCAGCAAGCACCTGACAGGAATATCTGGCAATTCCCAGGCCTTAATGCAATTTTTCCCTAAATGCTCAAATCTGTGAGCAGAATCGCAATCACAAACGTTCACAATCACAAAGTATATATCGCGAAGTCTCCTCCTCAAAATGACAACCTTGACAAAGAGAATCAGATACAACTCCCATTATCTATACCTAGGTGTCTTCTGAGAGTGCAGTGTCCACTGAGAAGACCAATGATTTTCCTCAAACTGTTCCTGATTAACTTGAGAAGCTCTTTATGACGAACTCTAGGACAGTCACGATTCAGCTCTTTAGCTTGTCTCTGACCATCCGAGTTGCGCCATTTCTCATGTGCAATTTTGCCATAGAGCTTGAATATAGATGCCCTGAATGATGTGGGAAAGATTCCAAAAGCTGGTTCGGGCCCCCAGAAAATCGCACTGTAGCCAACCCGTGCTGCTTCGTCATCTAGCTCATTTTCAAGAATACCCATATGTCCAAGCACCCCAATGCAGGTGTGACATTAGGTCACAGCCTAATTTATAAATATCCTGTTTTTTTTAATCAATAATACTAATTCTTTTAATTTTGTAATACATTCTTTTATTTCATCATCTTCCTTTAGCCCCTTAAGCGGTAGCGCATTTTGGACATTCTCCCCCAAAAATTCCTTACAGCTCCTTAAAAGAGCCCCTTTCCTTCGAAATTTCCACCCTTCCTTTTTCTGAGAATTCCAGTGGTCGTCGGCACCTTTTCATCTCCGCGTGTTTGGTGTGTTTCTCAACCGTAACTTTTAACGCATAATCATTTTTTCATCTCAACTCGTGATTTTTAGGTAATTTAACTTTAACTTTTACAACANCAGAAAGTCTGCCAAGAGCGACATTTAGCAGCTCTAACAGTCTTACTATAGGTAGTGAGAGCATTTCGGTAGGACTGCCATTCACTAAATTTCTTTGTCCTGTTAAATAGCTTCCTACATTTTTTAAATAATTTACTAAGCTCAAGAGACCACAAAAGAACTCGCATTGAAAAGCCAGTGAACGTAACAATACAAGATAGATAAGAATCGAGTATGATCTGTTGCACTTGATCAACAGTACACTCCACATCATCTACAGTATTATACTTACCAGAGAGATTTCCCAACTTTCATCCCAGCTCCTTTCTAAAGGAACACCAATCAACTGTTCTGCAATTTCTCCTTATAACCATCAATCCATTGTGGCCTTTAATAGAAAAAGTAATTCCTTATGCTACACTTAACAATGATAGATCCATTGCCTTTATTAAGGACAAATAAGTTATAAAATAAAATATGGTCCATTAACTCATCCCCCAGCTGGTTACAGTCACTACTGCACCACATTGTGTGGTGAGCCTTTTCATTGCAGCCGAAGATGAGTCTGCAGCCAGAACTACCAATTATTTCCTTAGCCAATTATTACCTTAGCATCAGCCACTGGATCTTTCTCCACATGAGGGAGATAGGCAGAAGCTGATTCTTTAGCAGCAACTAAGTCCCTGTAGAGAAAATTGACAAGGTTAAGGGCATTTAGATTAGACCTAGCCAAGATGTAGGCCCTGGGGGGGGGTTACAACAAGTATCATAAAAAATATCAAAACTCTTAACCCTGAGGCCCAGAATTCGTCCCTTACGGGTCCAGGGAGCTTCCATAAGAACAATGTCTAACCCTCCATCATTCAATCTTTTAGCCAAAAGATTCGAAGCAGCAAAAGTATGATGAAAATTAATCTGGCCAACCTTGATTGATTTTGCTACCATAAAGGATTATAAAAAACAAACTAGAATGGCAAATACCCATACTGGTTTGATTTCGGAGGAAACTCCCCCTTTTAATAGCTCTACTGCTTCATCAATTCCAGGAATAGATGCAGGTGAATCAGGTCGTAAAGTTATGTCTGGTTCCTAATCCATCCCCAGCTCTGAAAAATCAAGAACGTCGATTGAACGTACCTTAGAATTATGAGAATTATTCTTCCATAGTTCCTTTTCCTGATCCATCCTGTCTCAGAATAAGAAATTGAAAGATATTTCTAGAAAGGTCTAATTTTCCTTGAGCTGAAATAGTTTAAAGTACTATACAGGCATCAGTGAATTTCTTAAAAATAAAACATTGTATAGATTTGAAATTTAGCTTGTATATGAATAATCCTCCTTTTTTAGAAGTAATAAGTACTAATTGGAAGTAGTTTATGGTAAATTGTATCCTCATGCAAGAGTAAAAAGTGAATCAGCTTTACCCTGTCGTGTACATTCTGCAAGAAAAATGATTAAGTCAATTATCAAAATTAACGTTTTTTACAATCTATATAAGATACATGTTACATAAAAGTTTCTAATAAAAAAATGACTTTGATATAGTTACTTTTTACTGCTTTAAAAATTTAAGATTTATTAGGTTTTTTAATCTTGCTTATTAGTAACGAAATTATTTATAAATCATTCTTGCAAAAGAAACTATTAGTAAATAATTGATATCTTTCCCCTTCTCAATTTATATGTGCTTGATTTTTAAATTTTTTCTTGAATTTTTGTGATATTTTCACATAATAAAATTATGTTCACGAATCGGTCTCTTTTTTTCCTTTTTTTTAGTGCTCTTCACCTTATTAATTTATATGTATTTGAATCAATTTGAGCGCTTAAAGGATGTCGACTGCTATTTCCTATTTATATATTTTTGAAATTAATGAAATTTTTATACAGGTAATGAAGCACAGTAATTTAAGAACAAATGAAACAGTAGGCAAATAATACATTTGAAAAACCGAATTCTGTTAGAAATAATTTTAAAAAATTCTTTTAGGATATTTTAGTAAGAGCTTAACCATGTTATTTTGGGTTTTCCATGGAGATTACATAGATTTTAGTTACTTTTGCCCTGTAAATGAAAAACCCGTTTAAGAAAAAGTATCTTTTTTAGAAGCTCTATACTAACGCTTGAAACCTTAGTGCTTTGATGGATTGAAAATGTCGCGTGTAAATAAAAAGACATGACACAAATCCGCTTAAAGATAGATCAGCAACAATTCGAGAAAACAGAATGAACATAAAAATAATCCCTTATGATAAAAGAACGATCGATTTGCGCATCGGATAAATTGTTTTTAAAGAATCTTTAAAAGAATCTGAAAAAAAGGTAAATAGGAAGAAAAAAAAAAGTTTAAATGCTACAAAACACGACACAAATGAAAATAATAAAAGAAACTATGAGCAAATTTAAATAACAGAATAATAACTATTGAAGTATAAAATTTATTTATTCATTTCTAGAATCTAGAATATTTTTATNTCTTCTTAGATTACCGATTGAAAAGAAAATCACATAGTCGTACAAAAGAAGGGTTGGCCAAACCGTGGCACATGATTACAACGTGCGTTTCAGTCAGTGCAGTTATTTCGGGAAGCTACTAATTTTTTTAAAATTAACTTTACATTATTCTTAGATCATTATTATTATTATTACTAGCTGTACCCTGCGTGCGTTGCAACGCTTTCAGTTTGAATTTAAATTTTGTATTTAAGTGTGTAAATGAGATGAGATTTGTGATTATGATTTGAATAGAGAATTTTATTTAATGGTGAAAAAACCAGTGATAGTCACAAGAGTTAATTCTCTAGGATATCGTTAGTGCATTTTCAAACAGACATGTATGGTGATGCACACCGACCATGAAACATATTTTGGATGATGATCTGAAATAATTCTGGATCAATGGCGTCATGAATATTTCTGCTGATATGAGCTGACCAATTTGTCCTGGTGTGAGTTTTTCAATAAGCCAAATCATGTGGCAATTCTCTTTTTCTGCCGTTCAATAGAATGCATCAAACACCGTGTCTCTCTAAAAACATGACTTTTCGCAATAAAACCAAGTTTAGAGCTTAATATTTGTTTTAACTCACGTGTGATAATG
>NC_092207.1:97631972-97645419 GCF_043381705.1 Parasteatoda tepidariorum
AGGATCGAGATACCTAGCAAAATTTAAAACAATGGCTAACTTTTAACCAATCAGAAAATTCCATTTCGATTTTCGCTGATACCGCTGGAACGATTTGTGGCAGAATGTTCTATTGTGAATCTAAACCATTCTCGAATCCTTCTGAAGGTACACACAAAATTTCATTTAAATCAATCCAGCCGTTTAGGAGGAGTTCAGTGACATACACACGAACAGACGAAATATATATATAAAGATATCATTTTATGTTTTCATTAAACGTGCTTGAATGTGTAAATGAAGTCATTTCATTTAAAAGCAACTACACACAAAGAAAAAATTTCTGATAAAATTTTGGTACCGTATAGTAACGACATTGCTAGTTAAGAAAAAAAGATTTCAAAAATTGCTTAAAAAATCAAAATATACGATATTCAACCAAAGGAACTAAATGAATGGTTTATCCATTTAGTTCCTTTTCTGTTCATATGGTAGCGATTTACAGAAAATTCTGGTCTTTCAAATTTCAGTTCTTATTACCACACATTTAACAAAAAATTAAAATTTCGGAAATTAAATTCAACAAAATAAATGGGACTTGTGGGGATAAATGGGAATAAAGTATCATGATAAAATTATCAATTTTCACCATATCTGCTAAATTTTAACGCATATTATAAAACCTTATTTCAATGTCAATTTTACCGAAACCATTACCAAAGTGCTTCGGTAAAAATTACCATGTTTTTTGAAGTTCCTTTAGAGCCAGAAACGCGGTAAATTTTGTCATATTTTGAAGTACGAATTGAAGTTTCGATCATACTTTTTTACTCAATATACTTCAATTTTCAATAACTTGTGCTAGCTTGCATATTTGTTTCTTGCCCACTTTCACTTCAGCACTTAAACTATGAGTTTAGTGCGATAAAAGAATGTTTCATTCTTTCTAATGATGTCTACTTCTATTTCTTAAATATTTTGCAAATTGTTATCACAAAAGTGTACATTTTCTTGGTATTAATATTTTGGAAAATTTACATAAAAAAATAGATTGCGTTGGTTCAATGTATACAAATTTTAACCTAATTTTTGTGATTAACTGTTGCATACTCACAACAGTTATAAAATAGCATATTGTTCGTTAATAAGTATAATTCGAAAAACAGCCATAATTATAGTAGAATTTAATAACTGAAATACTTAAATACTTCTGTTGACATTTAATTCACTCAAATTGATCGGTAAATCAAAATAATGATAAAATTATTATAAATATTTTTGAAATGCGTGGTTCGAAGAAAAAAATTGTGAAAAGTCTTCATTAGAAAAATTAAGTGAATTTAGTCAAGGAACACATATTTTCATTTTATATTCAGGCAATTAAAAATTAGGCAAAATTAATCTTAAAAGAAATAATGAAAAATAATTACATTCAGATTTAAAAATTTGTATTTAATACTGATAAGAAAACTTGCTGAAAACAAACTTTTACTTAATTTATTTATTATTCATAATAGATTGAACTTAAAAATTAACTTATTTTATTATGTAAACTGCTTTCAATTATTACTCAAGAATTATAAAGAATTTTTTTTTTTTTTGAGATTTTAGATTTTATAATTTTTTGAAAATTTCTTATAGAAAATTTGGGAACAGTTTCTATTGTACTTGTTAAATGTACAGCAAGACAAAAAATTTGAAAAAAAATTTAATTCCTAAAAAATTTTAAATTCTTCACAAATATGTATCTCATCTAGCACGATCATCATAAATTTAATTGTTTCTGGAAAAAGAAAAAATATTCTAAGGCATGTCTTGGATTCCCTAAAAATGCATTTTATTTTAAAACTTTTCACAAATATGTAACTTATTTTGAACAATCATCATAGATTTCGTTCTTTAGCCAATTACGGATAAATGGTATTTTTTAAAAGGTAAAATATGGCTCTAAATTTCTGGTGCAACAAACGTGCATATTCTCTCTCCAATCGAAATTGCTAGTCGTACTGAGTGTTAAAAATAAATCATTAAAATAATTGAGTTAATAAGTTATAAGTTAATTATAAGTTAATAGTAAGGTAATTCCGACAATAAGTTATTTTTTAAAATTTATTTTCCCTTTTTGTGTTTTTAGTCATATTTTTAAAACTAATTAAGCAATTCGCAAAAATTGCCCCCGCTTTTAAAACCCATTTTCCCAAAGATAATTTTCTTCAAGAATTATTTTTTAATAATTAATTATTATTTTTTATTATTTAATTTAATTGTGGATGAAAATATTTTGAATTATGAGGTATAAATTTCTTTATACCATATTAATCTACGTATTTTCCTATTGCAAAATCTATTTTATTTGGTTAAAAACGAGAAAAATTAAAGTTAATTATTTTTAAAAAAAACAATTTGGCGACAATAAAGAAATATTTAAATGGGGCGATTAACATTTAAATGTGGTTAACTTACGAGGAACTTGACTTACACGCGCGTAGAGTAAAATTTTATTCATATTTTTTTCGCTCATAACCGATAGCTAATCCTTTTTTTTTAAATATAAAATACAATATTTATTTTTTAGTCGTTCAAAAATCTATTCGTAATTTAATAAAGAGATTTGAATAAAACTTTTTATTGAATAAAAACATTTCATTCAACGAATGTAGAGTTTTATAAAAGCATGTTTCTGATGGAATGTGATTATATATAAGCTTTCTTTAGTTTTAGTTTTTAGTTGGTTTTTTCCAATAATTGATACAATTTCAATAATATTCAAACGTATGCATAGATTTGGAATAATACATTTATCAATTTCTTCAATGTATATTTTATAAGTATTAATACGAATGCGTAGTCAACATTTTTAAGCATCTCAAAATTTCTCAACATCTTACATATCGTCTTAATCATAAAATAAATTTGCTAATTACCTGTCCCCGCGTGTTTCGCGGAATTATTTACCAACTATTTAATTAAATTTTTATATTTCTCAAAATCTTATTCTTCACGCAGCCACGTTTATTACTTTTCCATTAATATACTAATCAATTGTTTTAATACTTTTATTTATGTTTTCCTTTAAAGTAAAATTCCTTCTTAAATTATTGTCAAGTTTTTATTGAAAGAAAACTTTGAATTATTGCCAGCTAGCTGAGAATTAAATCCTGGTAAGAAATTAAAAATATTCTGCTGAACAAAATTATTTGATGCAGAACAGCTGACTATTTACTAAGCATATAATTTTTTTTTCGAAAAATGAAGAGAAATTATTGATTGCTTTTTTTATTGTTACATATGAATAAAGTATTACATACATTAGTTACATATTACATTTGAGTAATGAAAAGTAAATGAGAATGCGTGCACAGCAAAAAATATAACAGTTTGCTTTGGTTTTAAATGAACAAAACATTATGGACATTCAATTTCATTTTGACATTTAAAATTTTTCTTGCTCGTTATTTTTAAGATAGATGACCTTTGTTGAAAAAATTTGCTTAAAAAGTTGTTAATATTATTTCTCAACTTTAGCATAATTCAAAAAAATATTGCTATATCTGGAAAATGTTCGATATGCCTTACTTTGTTAAACAGCCACTAAAATAGAAAATTGTAAAAGGATTCCAAAACCGTTCTATTTTTATAATCATCATCTCGAAAATTGTTCTTTTTTCTAACATAAGGCTTTTTTCTACTTAAATAACCTATAATAATAGTTTTAACAGAATTTTTGAAGAAATTATGAATACAAATTTCTTCCAATATTTCGTAATAAGGAAATAAGAATATTAATGATTAATTGATAATTCTTACATTCAACCGGAGCAGCAAAATTTTTTTCGAAATAATTGGCCTTGCAACTATTTAACTTTGATTCGTTGGACAAGGGGCCGTTTCATGCATGTCTTTCGAATTTGAAATTTCAAATATAAAATGCCCTTGCCTTTTTCATTTTTATCGAAAAGAAATAACATGAATTTTATAAGACCTTGTGATCGTGCATCAGAATCTTTTTAAGGCCCTCCAAATTTTCTGCTGGATCTTTTATTTTTTTCTCTCCTTCCCTTACCTATTCTAAACTGACTCAAACTGAGGTATAAAAGCCCTACAACTCTTCATAAATTTGTAATAATTTATGTAAATTTAGTTTTAATGCAAAATTTTCATACAAACGACGTTAAAACAGCTTTAAAAAAACAAATAATGTGAGATAAAAAGTTCAACGTTCAGATTCTAAAATCTTAGAAAATCATAGTTAGCAATTAATAATTAACGCTAATTAACTAGCATATTTGAGGTCACCCCCCAGGAACCATTAAGATTGACACTTAGTTCGTGAAAATCCAATCATTGGAACAAAAGTTATTCAGGGTAATATCTTTTTTTTTTTTCTTTTTTTCTTTTTTTTTTTTTGCATGCTGTACCTATAATAGTCCCTAATATGTGCCCAAAATTTTGTATACAATCGATTGATAAATCTCATTTATTGATAACCGATCGTTTATCGTATCATCATAACAATCGTATCGATATCATTTCTCGTATAACTGATAATATATATATATATATATATAATTTACAATCAAATTGTTTACCATGGGTATCGAATACAATATGAAATGTAATTACCTTCGTCATTTTCAACAGACGTCTGTTAAATGTTTTCAAAATACGTATGCTAGGGGTGCACAGCCTTTTTGGGGGAAGGGCCTCACGCACAGCAGATTGACCAACGAAAGGTCGCATACCAAAGTATTTAGACAGTACTTGTAGGTAGTAATTGTTATATGATCAGCATTGCTCTAAGCACTAAATTCTTTTAATCAGTTCACAAAATCAAGCCATCGATAAAAAGCGATCGAGGTATTATCGATCGAAAAGCTTTAACCATCGATTAAGATTGGGTACATCAAAACTTAAATGTGCAATTTCAAATTTCGAATTTTTTTTTTTTTTAATAGATTTTCTCTTTTCATTTTGTTCAGGTTGCTACCACGGACCGCGTTGGCGGGCTGCATGCGACCCATGGGCTGAAGGTTGTGTATCCCTAATGTATAAAATCTAGTATTTTAGAAAACAAAATGTAAAAAAAAAAAAAAAAAAAAAAAAAAAAATGAAACTAGATCAAAAAAATTTTAACAATGAATGTAAAAATTATTTTCCCTGATCTAATTCCTAAATAATTTCTCAGTGCTCCTCGAAAAAAGTCCAGCTATGTTTGAAATTTAAAAATAAATACATGCTATATAAAAGATGAAATTAATATTATTTTTTAAATAAAAACTATTTTCATACTTATTCTAATATTTTTTATGCAAAAAATATTTTTCCCTTTTACTGCGTGCGGGGAGGAAAAAAAATTGCTCATAGACTGTTTATCACCGTTCGGGGAGAATATTGATTGTATAAAAAGAAAGTCCATATTTAATCTATCGGTTTTCATATCGGTTATTCTAGAAAACAAACAAATTCACGCTATGGCAACACTAGACAATACTACTCAAACATCCTCCAAACCAAGTCCCGATTTGCAGATTCGAAACTCCATTTTCATTAAATTTGTGTTAAACGAAATCAAATTTTAAAAAAAATTTCTAGAGTCATTATGAGGCAAAATTAACAGTCGCCAAAGAGCGACCAAGTGTAGAAAATGGTGATTAAAAATTTTTATTTTATTCGCTATCCGATCACCACATTTTATTGACCGAAAATGCAGTAATATTAGATTTATTTTGCATAAAATAAATTTTTGCTTGTTTTTAAATATACATTTTATATTGATAAGCCTATTTGAAGAGGTCGGAAAAATTTTCTTCTCTTTAGAAATAAGTACTATAGTGTTCACCCTATTTTAAGAAATTCTTTAAAAGAGTACTTAACATTAATATTGATAATAACTTTTTTTTATGTTAAACTTTCCACATTTGAAAAAATGACCATACCTTTTCAAAAATTAAAATTATTAAAATTGCTATTATCGGCCACTGGCTGGAAACTAAACTTCCTAAATTTGCTCATTAGTGTCAAAATAATAAATTGTTTATCTACAACTAAGAAGGCTAGAATTTTTTTTAATTTTTTTTCTTTGTATGCGTTTGCTGCCTACAAGGGCAATAAATTCAAAAATAAAATATTTAAACATTTAAATCTAACTATGTCCAGAAAGCATGAATGACAGGAAGACCTTTCATTTGCTTATGCTATTTTGCCGTTCAAATTTCTAAGTACAGTATACGAGATAAAATTTATTGTCCGGCACAGTGCTTTAAATTTCAAAGGAGTTCCATGGATGTAAGATCTGAGAACCTGTATTCTAGAACATATCAGTGGGGAAGACTGTTTGAAAATAACAATGTAATTCTTAAATTTCAAAGTTTTTCACTTTTGAAAAAACTAATTTTATTCATTATTCGAATGGATTGTTGCCTTTACTGTAGCAATAGTTTTATAATGTTGTCTTGATAATGATTAACTGAAAAAATCTCATACCTTTTCTTCAAAGGTGTTTTGAAGGAAACGCAAACAGCCTTTTTGTTTAAAGGCTATTGGCGTTTTATTCAAAAATGCAAAAATAAATCATTCGTATCAATTTTCGTTATATAAATAAGTGTTTTTCTAGAAGAAATATGTCAACAGAAGTGTAGTGGTGCTAACCGGAATGAACCGATGCAGCGTTCCGGTACTTTTTAACAATGCGGAATACGGTTTCAGAACTTTAAACAACATGTTACAAGTTTTCAGTTAATGGTCTTGCTATTATACATATACAGTGGAGCATCGTTTATACGACGCCGAAGGGACCACCGAAAAACGTCGTATAAACGATAAAGTCGTATAATCGATTTTTACTTCTGAAACTGAAATTAGCTTTGTTTTCAGTTAATTTTAATGTTTAACGTGTTGAAAGCAAAACAAACAAATAACCAAAGAAAAATTGCAGTGAGCAATTTGAATGTATGTTACCTTTAATTATATTTTCTTGCTATTAGTCTCTACAATGCTTTGAATAGCGAGTTGAACTTACTGCTTTCTATGATGCAATTTTAGATTTCTAATCACGGCCAAATCTAATGGCTGAAGCGCACTTGNATCTAAAATTGCATCATAGAAAGCAGTAAGTTCAACTCGCTATTCAAAGCATTGTAGAGACTAATAGCAAGAAAATATAATTAAAGGTAACATACATTCAAATTGCTCACTGCAATTTTTCTTTGGTTATTTGTTTGTTTTGCTTTGTCTAATTTAGAAATTTATGTAAATCAACACGTTAAACATTAAAATTAACTGAAAGCAAAGCTAATTTCAGTTTTAGAAGTAAAAATCGATTATACGACTTTATCGTTTATACGACGTTTTTCGGTGGTCCCTTCGGCGTCGTATAAACGATGCTCCACTGTACTATAAAACAGTATATGTATAATAGAAAGACCATTAACTGATTAATATTAGTGTCCGATATAACCTTACATTTTTATTTTTAAACTGCAATTATGATTGTTTATTCTCTATCAGCTGTTTCTAGAAATATGCTAAAGAGGAAAACAATAACTCAATTTTATTAAATTGTTCAAAGCAATTCATTGTACAAGTTTTATTGATAAACTATTCATAATTCTGCATGATTCTTTAGATTGCAAATTAATTTTTAAAAAAGAAACAGTAAAAATTAATTTTCGATAACTGTAGATAAAAGTTGCAATAAGATAAAAATAAGGAATAAATAAAAACTTTAATAACATCAAAATGATTAATTAATTAATTTAATTAATAATTGATTAACTTTGATAGGTAACTCTGAAAACTGATCAAAAATTGTCGTTGATAATTTTAAATTTACCACACTCTTCCCACGTATCGGTAACTTGCGTGCCTATCAAAATTTATCAGCATTACAACACTGTAAGCGATAAAATAGTCGAAACAAAACTATAAAAATAAGGTACTTCATAAAGTCTAACTTTTTTTTTCCTTATCTCAGAATTAACTTATATTTCATTAGTATTCATTATTTGTTTTAAAAAGCAGACAGTTTTAATTAACTTTACAGCATTGAGATTATAGCACATTCTCTTACCACAGATGGCAGCACTACTATCAATTAAATAAATAAAAAATTTGATCTAATTTGAGGATTACTTATATATTTATCGCTTTATTTCCATTTTTTAATATAATTTTATAAAGAACTCGATTATTTTTCATGAATACATATGTGTTTCACAAATGTGTTGGCTAAACATTTTTCTGCCTCAATTTGTACATCCCTGAGCTGAGCTTGTGAATACTGAAATAAGTCAACAAAATTAAAAGAATTTTACCTACTTTATTTTTCCATTTTATTTATTTTTCAATATTAAAAAAGTACTTCCAACTCTAAATTTTCCGTTTAAAATGTGCCTGACAGCATAAAGTTAACAAATTTTGTAGCACACTACTTAGTATGCATTTATGTTTCCAGATGGCAGCACTTTTATTAAAATTTTTAAATAGTTATCCTTACTTATTATTTCTCCAGAATTTGACCATCTAATAGTAGAGTCTGTACACCAAACTCCAGAACTATTCGATCGATATAATTATTTTTAATTTCAGTATTGAAACTGAGGAGAGTAGTTATAATTTAATTTATGTGATATCAGCAAAGAGTCCCTGAAATATTCCCCTGACAATAAATTTTCCACTTCTTCCTATCGGTGGTTTCCCGTAGCTTTTAGCTGTGGACTAACTTTCCCCCGTTTCCGATGAATTTTTTTTTCTGTAGCTAAACGAATAATTACTTTGCTAAAAAATATTTTTAAAAAAAATAATAAATTAATATCGCAATTTTAAACAATGAAAAGAATATTGCTTTGTGAGTCAATCTATTATCACTGATACTTTAAAATTTAATCTTCATCTGCTCAGCTAGTGTGTTGATTATATTTTCTTATTTTATCTTTTTTTATTTTTTTATAAAATCTTTTTCTTAATTTATTTATTTTTGTACCCTATTTCCGTTATATATATATATATTTGTTATGTATGGAACTGTTTCTTTGAGTGCTTTTCAACAGGTTATAATAGGGAAGCTCCCCTTGCCTCTTACTATCAACGGTGTTATGTTAATTAGAAATTAAGAAACATTTTAATGCCCCCCCCCCTCTCTCTTTCTTCCTCTTAACATTCATTGATTTAAAATTTATTGCCGCAATTCTTGACTGCGTTTCCAAATGGCATGACGCAAACTTAAACATTATTTTTTTTTTTTTTTGCGTCGCTGGAATCTTTTCGAGCAGTTCTTATTTAAATAATAGGGTATCCAATTTTTCTAGAATATTTTTGTTACTGCGCCTTTACTTGATTATGTAATTAACAAACTCCTCTTTCCAACCTAGCCTAGTGTTACATGCTTGTTTAGCTAGAATCAATAAGCTAGAATTAATAAGGCTGCGCCAAACGATATTGCATACTCGAGGTTAGTTGATCAAACGGTGTTGTAATCTATATTTGACTCAAAATTGCGGCGAATATAATGGAAATATCTCAGGGTCCTGCAGTTAATCTGAAGAAGATGAGAGTGATATACATAGTCTTAGGCATAGCAGTGTTTGGCATAGCATGGGGAGTTTGGGACTCCGAGAGTGTTATAAGGCATAGCATCGGTAGTTCGAAACTTCGAGAGTGTTAGGCATAGCATGGGGAATTCGAGATCGTACAGCGAGTAATGAGTTGAATTAGAAAAAAAGAAATTTTCAATTTTCCAACCAAGAAGTCTTTATAACTTACATGTAAAATCATGTTAAAACTTCGAATGAGCATTTTTTGCTAAATATGAAATGCAAACTCCACAAACTTATGTGGTATTTATTGATATCAAATAATGCAGGGTGTTCAGATTTTAATATATTACACTGGACAACACTTTTAACACTTTAACATTACACTTTTTTTTAACAGATTTTAGATACTTTATCACTGATTACAAATCTGCAATCAATTCATCTTTCCGAGCTACAGTTATTGTTAAATGACATTTTTAGTCTATTTTTCTGTTGAAATGTAAAAGTTTAAAAACGTTATATATAACAGAGTGTCGCATAACTTTTAAGTGAGTTAGCGCACTTCATCAGGATTAGAAATACATTTAAGCTCTAGCCTGGAAATGTTCTCTTATGCCGCTAGGGGCGCTTCCTTATTATGAACTGTTTCCTCGTCTGCTTTTAAGCAGGTCAGACATTTCCAGCAAGAGTTATGCTGCCATTTTAATCCTGATGATGTGCTGATGATGTCAACTCCCCTAGACGTTTGTCGCGACATTTACGTGATTCCCTGTTACATATAACAACTTTAAATTTGCATATTTAGACAAAACATGGACTGAAAATGTAATTTTAAAAAGAAAATCTGCAGCGTTAGGAGCAAAACTAATTTTAGATTTGAATTAGGCACCCGATTTAAGCAAGATCAAGTAATTGTATAAATGCAAAAAATTTGTTACACTGTGTTATTATCCAAACCGTTAACATACCCCTTAATCATCTAATAAACAAAAAAATACACTTTGGGATTGCAAATTGATAAAAGTGAGAAATATAAAATAAAAAAGCTAACAAAACTTGACAAATCGCAATTGAATGAAGTAAATGGTCCATACAGCAAAGCTTGTTTGATTGATGGACAAAAAGGAGAAATGGAGACAAAGTTTATTAAAAGCACCTTTGGTACACCTTTTTCTAAAATGACGATTAAATATCGAGTTCTCTAGGGGAAAATGTGGCTAAATTTTTAATATTGCAAACGACAATTTAGAAATTAAACACTCAAATTTACATCGAGAAACAAATATAGCATAAAATTGAGTTGAAGCTGTTTTCAACTCAATTGAACTTAGAACAAGAAAACGTAACTAAATTTTTACCTTTACGAGGAACATATTAAAAATTAAATTTATAAATTTGCACCGTAAAAACTAAATTTTTGGGACATAAATTTATTTTACCAGTTTCAATAGTTGAAATGATATCCCACTTTAAAAAAAAAAAAATGCAATGAATAGTAGAATGTCGAGCTTCGAAAATTATTGTAACGAATTTACATCACTAAATCTCTATTTTTAGGATATAAATTTTTTCTTTTAAGAATGATAATCATTAAGATAATGTCACAACTTTACATTTGAGTTATAACTTTCTTTTCAGAAATGCCGACTGAAAATAATATTCCATAAATACCAAAGAAAGAAACATGGCTAAATTGCAGTATTTCAAGGGACAATTTGAAAATGAATGTCACAAATTTGTAATCAAAAGTTCATATCTTTAAGACATGAATGCGATCAACGATTGCCATTCTTTGAAATAATGTCACACATTGAAATTGAGGGCTAAGTTTTTTATTCATTGCAGTAGAACAATAAGTTTTAAAACGGAATACATGGCAAAAATTTTGACGTAACAAAATAGAATTTCATGAATTTGCAAAGCGCATGATGCTTAGGACATGAAAGATTTTTAAGTATGTCTATCTTTTAAATGAAGATAGTATATATACTTTGCATTGAGTCATAACAGTTTTCGTAAATTGTAATGAAATATCTAATTTAGTAGAAAAATACGTGACTAAAATTTAGAAATATTTCCAAAAATTAATTTCACAAATTTATACTGAAAAAACTATTAAGTGTGTCAATATCTGAAATGATATAGACTTCACATTTGGGTTGTATTTGAGTCGTAATAGTCTTCATGAGAGAAGAACAAAAATCGAGTTCTGAAAAGAAAAAGCGGATAAGTTATTGAGATTAAAAAGGGTAATATTGAATGTTGAATTCACAATTTTTCATCGCCAAAACTCTACCGTAAACCGGGGGGAGTCTACCCATTTTTTCAGTTTGTTAACTTTCAAGTGGTCAAACTTTTGTAAATATTAAAGAAAAAAGGCTTTTAATAGGTGTTTCGGAATCGCTATTTATCCTTCTTTAAAGCTGTTAAATCGATTTTAGTATTTTAGTAGTATCGGTTTTGTGTAGTGTAGCGCTTAATGAAAAACCACTTTGCTGTAAAGTAGCTGCCCCCATTTTCGGTGTTTAGAGGCACAAAAAATTTTTTCGGTGCATGCTCAAAAGTTTTACACCAACAGAGTAAATTTTTAAAATTTATTTCTCTTAAATTTTACAAATAGATTTCGTATCCATGTGACGCAAATGGAGCACCGGTGTCCCTTTTATGCAGACATTTTTTCTGACGCTTTAATTACAAGAAAAAATATAATTTTGTATTTTTTATTTTAAAAAAAACCATCTAATAGTTGCTAAAAAATTCTGTTAGATTATTTGTACGAAAGTATAAAATCCAAAAAAAGTGATTGGAAATTTCTTTTTTCACTTATATTCAAACATTTATCAATTATTGATCTTGTAAATTAAAGAAATTTCAAATATAAATTACTACTTCTCTTAGATCTAAAGCTAAATATAGCATTTTTCACGTATTTTGATCTAAATTAATACAAAATTATGAAAAATATGTTCAATGAAAATTGTGCACCAAAGAGTTAAAATAAACATTTTCTCGCTACAATACCGCAATTTTAAATAAAAATATTTTTTTTATGGATTTACACAAGATTTGTTTCGCATAACTTAATTGTAAAAAGCACAAAATTAAACTCCTTTCAACACATGACATCTGACATTTCCAAGAGCAAAAAAGAAAAAATTTCGGAAAGTGCTTATTTTCATTGATCTTAAAGAGTCCATTGCTGCTTGATTCCTCTTAAGTGATTGTTTCAAACCAACCATTCGACACACAGTTTGAAAGTATCTCTTGTTGTGCAGTGAAAGATTGATGACAACCAAATCCTTTCTTTGAAAAATTACATGACAGATTGTTTGTGGTGGAGACTATTTCGGCGTTCAATTAGACACTTCATCCTGTATCCATTTCAATCTCAGCGGGGGGTCTTTCCAAGCTCATTATGTGATTTACTTCCTAAAAACATCTAAATGAGTTTGAATAAATCATCTATGGCAGTCATCAGTCTTCGATCGGCTTCTTTGCAGAGAGAAAAGGGTTTTCAGAATCATGTTTTCTAAAGTGAACTAATCCAGAAGAAGTTTGAGACAGGAAGGCTAATTATAATTATCTTAAAACTGATGAACCACAAGGACAAAATAATTAAATTGTTGGACTTCTTTTTTTCTTCAGGAAGGAAGTTTCATCTTAATACGAAGAAAAACAAACATTTGTAAAAGGAGACCATTTTCGTAAAAATCACTGATTTTATGCTGATGGGTTCTAAAATGTATTTTTTCATTACAAACACAACATAACTAACCACGTTCTTAATTAACGCAAGAATGCAATATTAGGATCACAGGTCACAAGTTTTGTTTAGAATTTCATATTAGAATTGAAAGTTTCCTTCTGAATGTGAAGAAATAAAAAGAACATAGCCACACATTTTATAATCACGCTGATCAGTTGCGTGTATATAT